>NW_006264009.1:247490-249025 GCF_000469605.1 Apis dorsata
CGGGACACCGGTGGTCGATATATTTATATTCTTTCCTAGTATCCATATCCTAGGGAGTATGGTTATGTCACTGATTAGGGTTTACAGTCACCGGGTTGCACATATAGCTCCCCTCGCTAGGGGGTGAAACAATACCGAGTGGGGGAAGGTCCATGACCCTGCACCCGGTGTAACTTCCGTTCCGCATCGTTGTTCGGCTACTCGACGTGCACTACCCGACGAGCAAACGAGAATATAAAATTATCTTCTCGACCGTAAAATAACCGAGAGAGAACAGCTTTTGCGAGTATTTTAATTCGCGTTCGAGCGTAACCGGACGAATGCTGTTCTTTTTTTGTTACTCGAGGATATATAGCGATTCTCGTTATCCGATCGATCATCCGAGAATAAAGATTTCTAAATATAAACTCGCGATACGAAGCTTTTAAATTGGATTACGCGATTTTCTTGTGATTTTCGTCGAATTTATTGACGACGACGCGATGTGAGATAAACTACTACGAATATCAGCTCGAAAACAAACTTTTTGTTTTCGTGTGTCGTTTCGTGCGCGATAACATTAGTCATTGAGTATCTATCTTCTTGGATTCTTGGAATTCGATATGAAACACTCGCGACAATGTAAACAACGAAGCCGAGGTTTTTTGTCGAACGGCCGATGACGCATCGCGGACAAGAAACACCACACGGAAACGTAATAATAAAATAACGTTTAAATAATATGCATAATAGGTAAAGAAAAATAAAAAATACACTCACCGAGTTGGACGTACATCTTCGGCCTGATGTTTTCCTGCCATGCTGCGAGGACGAGGGTGACAGTGGCGACAACGCACCAACAGGATAACACGGGGTGCATCCTCGTTTCCAAGATGGTACGCCTCATCTTCTCTCGGGTGGTTCGAACGACACCGAAAACGTGCCAGGATTCGTAGTCTCCTCTGTAGATCACGAGAAAAAAAGGAGAAAGATCCTCGGTAACTCACGAATACCGCACCAACCACCGGCACTCTTTTTTACTCCCCGTTAAACACAGGCTCCGTCGTAACAGCGGAAGGAGAAAGGACGTGTTTCTATCACTCTCTTTTTCCTCCCTTTCTCTCCACTCACTGCAGCAGAACGTGCGAGGGTGCCGCAGTCACGTGCAGCGTGTTCCTCGTCGTTGTCGCAGTCGTTGTCCTCCAGCTCTGCTCACGCATGTTTCCTTGCGGACGACCGGCTTCCTGATCGCGCACATTCACGAGATCGAACGCGGCGTGCCCGCACGCACCTCGACGGATCCGAAAATCGGCGATCGAAAAAGGGACGAGGGAGGTATTCGAGTGGGAGGTAAGAGAGAGGCGGCAAGAGAGGTAAAGAGAACGAGCGAGCGAGAGAGAGAGAGAGAGAAGGCGCGTGCGTGTACGCGAGAGAGGTAGGCAACGACGAATCGGCACACGTATGTAGATATGCGATCGTATGCGTTTATCCCGATGCACCGTGCGATCAGACGACACCAAACGCAGCACCACTTGAACGATCCGTAACTCACGGCG
>NW_006264009.1:249127-249346 GCF_000469605.1 Apis dorsata
GGAGAATATAGGGGGCAGTGGATGGAAAAAGGGGAAGGAAATCGAGGGGAGATAGAGGTATACAGGAGACACCGGGCAAGCGCCGATTTTCAACCCCACCACCCCCGCGACACGATCACGCCGTCGTTCTTGTCGACGTCCTCGTCGTCGTCGTCGTCGCCGTCGCCGTCGCCGTCGTCCTCCTCGTTGATATCTCGTCGACGCTATTGCAGCGCCGCC
>NW_006264009.1:249542-270724 GCF_000469605.1 Apis dorsata
AAAAAGAAAAATTAGAATCTGTTCTGACAAGATTCTTCGACACTTTTTCAAAAAAAAAAAGCACCTCTCTCTGACGGCCGATAACCGCGATAAACACGCATCGATTAAAAAGAAAAAAAAAAAGGGAGAGAGGATTTAATGCAAATGTATTCCGAATATATTCGTATATCCGTTTCCACGCTAGATTATTTTCCTCTTCTCGCGAGAATAAGCGATTATCGTTCACCAACGTGATATAATTATTTTAAAGTTCACGTCCAAGATTCAAACCTAAGTGAATTCGCTCGAAAGGGGATACGCGAGGCGGGGATTTAAATTATCCCATTGTTACGTGTACTTTTTCACCGGATTCCTCGGTATTATTTCTTGACCTGAATTTCAGCCGAAACCGTTTGCGCCAGCACGAATTTTATCACGCTTTATTTGCTCGAGGGTGCTGAGAAGGCGTAATAAACGTGTGGCTAACGATCACCTCGTTACGCGGCCCACCTATACCAAGTTTTACGAATATTCGTGAAAAGATGGCCCCCTCCTCTTCTGGTCGCATCGCGGGGAAGATATCAAAAAACGTTGTGTTTATTTATTTAATAAAGATTCTCATCGACGTCCTCCCTACGTACCAATGATTTCCATCGATATTTCTATCTCGGGGAGAAAAAGAAAAAAAGGAAAAAAAAAAAAAGAAAAGACGATTATTGGATATGCATATCGGAGCAAAAAGAATTAAAACACTGCACGGCTCATCGAAACTCGTAAAAATTATATTTCCGCGGCAATGAAAGATCGTAAATATTCTGAGGAACTACAGGCGGACAAATGAATCGATACTGATGAAATAATAATCGTTGCTTGCTTGCTTCGAAACAAATAAAATATAAAACATAAAAAAAAAAAGAAAAAAAAGCAGCGGAAAGAAGATTGAACGAGATCGGAGCTAGTTTACAGGAACGAAACAGCGAGGAAAATCCGCATCGAGTTTTTCGTTTGCGAGAGTTTGCCAGAGGCACGATAACTACGTTATCCCGAACACCGGTGGATGTTGGGCAAATTTTCCCTATAGTTATCTGTATGCGGCAGTCGTTGCAACGCCGACGACGTTGACGGTGTTCATTAATTTGGTGAATTAAAAGTAGCAGGGCGTACGTCGAACCCCTAATTCCTACGCCCGTGATTGGTCGTGTGTACAGCAGGGAGTGCATCGTGGCCAGAGTTCGATGCGTTCGGCGAGACCATCCCTCCACACGTACGTAGTATATAACGTGCTACGTGCGCGCCTTTAAAACGTTATTCGGTTGGAACGGTCAGTGATGCGAGAGAATAATGGACAATGACCAATGAAATATTAATAAAAACAAAAGGAAGGGCCGAAGAACGAAGCTTTTGCTGACGGCGGAATAACCGTAACGATTTCTCGTTACAGTCCCTGATATTTCGCGAAAAGAGATAATCCTCGCGTCCCACGTACAAAGCAAGCTTACATTATTTCTCGTCGACAGGGAGGATATATCTTTTGCCGCTTTCTACTTCAAAGACTTTTCCCGGTTAACAAGCTTAACGGGGCGTATCTTGATCGAAATGGAATTATCCGTTAATGCCGCGATATTTATTCATTTGGTAACGCGACAAATTGACGCGTTGGAAACGAGGTGTAAAATATCGATCGCTTCCGATCTCCCGTCAACCGGGGAAAAACGAAAACGACGACGTGTCATTGAATTATTTGGCTGCAAACTGGAAAACACAAAGCCCACTTCGCATGCCAACCCGTGGAAGCTTTTATTCCCCGTGATTCTTACTTAAAAGCCATGCATCGGTGTGCATAGAGGGCGATCAAAGGCAATAGAAGAAGAAACATGCCATCCTCCAAGTGGTATGAAAAGGCGCGTGCAAGGATCCCGTTCGAGAAGGGTGCGAGAGACGCTCGTCCCTTGGGAGGGACTGACTTTGTCCGACTCGACCATCCTTCTGCTTAATGTTACACGGCTCGCGTTCTCTAGATGGAAGAACGTCGCGTAGGTTGCATTGCACCGATATCGCGAAAGATGGTGAAAGACAAGGGGGGGAAAAGGATCGATATACCCGCCACGGTATAAGAAAATATCCTTGAGAGAGAAGCGCGATATTATTTAACTCGTTTTTCTTTTTTTTTTTTTCTTTTTTTGCAAATTCCACGTTTTCCATTTGAATAAAATTTTTTCGAATACGCGTATATCCGCTCTTCTGAACGGTGATCAGAAATTCTATCGTATTTTTATTAAGGGGGACTCGGATAAAATCTGATGCGTTGATATCTTCCAATTACAACAATAACCAGTAACGATAACAATGGGTCTCGCTTCCATCGATTTTTATACAAAATACATACGTTCTTCTTTTTCATCGCGCGCGCATTTCCATTTCCCCATCGAAGAAGGGAACGGTTAAATCGTGTTTCACCGTTGGCATAGGAAATGTAGGTTAAAAAAATAAAAACCCATAAAATCGTCCCGCGAGAGTGCTTGCCTGCGATTCGATTTTTGGCGGGGGATATCGGTGGAGAAAAGAGGATGGAGGAGGAAAGAGTAGTAGCGGCAGTCTGTCCGTATTCCCAGAAAAAGAAAGGCGGCCGAGAGGAGAAGAGGACGAGAAGGGATCGATAGCCGAACACAACGGGGAAAATCCCGATGGAAAACGCGTGGAAAACGCGGATACGTTGCTCTGGCACTCGTCACGAAGGGTGAGAGAGAGAGAGAGAGAGACAGAGAGAGAGAGAGGGGGCAAAAGTCGCGACAGCAGCCAGTCGAGCGATCGAAGGGCGTGGAACAAAACCCAATTAAGTCCGTCGAAGTCCAACTTCCGTCGAGCCGTTACATGGAAAACATTTTCTGGGTGAAACTGGTTAGGCCATTTAAGCTGAGTTCGCGTATAGCATCGACCTTATCGTCTCTGAATACTTGATAAAAAAAATTGATAACGGAAAAAAAGAAAATCTCCTGAATGGTTAAGTTCATTCAGTTCGCATACTTATGCATTGCGAAAAAATTTTGAATTTACGGTGGGAAAAAAAGAAAAGGGGGGAGAAGAAGAAAGAAAAAAAAAGTATTCCATTGTTTCGTTCGAGAACCGAGTAAAATATTTAATTGCTATTAAAACCAGAAATTTTATATTCCCTTGTACAAATACATATCGAAACCATTATTCGTTATACAATATTTCAATTATCGACCGCTATTCAGAGTTACACGCTATTATCACACGTGAGATTTATATCAAATACCACCGAAACGAATTACAAGCGCTCAACATTCATTTGTTCAAACAATACAATGTTTGAATACGTTAACTAACGTTAATTTTATAAAGTTCGCGCGATACCGTTTGAATATTATACGACACGTGTTGAAAATCGTTGATCGAGAATAATTGAAATTTTCATTTTAGGCAAGATAAGATATTCCTCGGTTAAGATAAATGAAAAATATTGTACAAGGGAGAAAAACGCAGAAAATACAAAAGTAATCTCTCGCGTCACCTATCGCTCTTCAACAAAATATTCGATGAATCTGACGCGACGTCGAGCCGTTTTCATAGGTTGTTATCCTCGGGAGATCCGAGTTAGGTATTCCTCTCGCGCTCTTTTTCAAGCCTGCTTCGTCAATCTGCTTCAAGGGTACGACCTTCGATTAAAAGGTTTCGATTCAAAGCGCTCGACCGCCATCACCGTGAAATCGATATCGCGTCGGGAAGAATGTAACGAATCGCGAAAAGATCGGATATATTTCGCACGAGAATTACGTACGCGCGTTTTAAAGAAATTATATCCGTCAAAATTTCTTCTATTCAAATTTCCCTCTTTGACGATTGTTTCGATTTATCGTGATATCGTTTAATTAACAAGAGAAGATAAACGCCTCGACCTCGCGACGCGGAAGAAAGACTGAAAGAAGTGAAAACCCAGAAGGCGAACTCGCGTGGACTTCGATTTAAAAAAAGCTCAAACAACTTTGACCCAGAAAGGAGCTGCCTCATTACCCGCCGATTAATTCGAAACGACTTAATTAGTATATCTTTGCGTCAAGCAGCTCGCCGACACATTCGTGCGCGTTGATTAGGTGGAAGGTATCCAACTTTGTGAAAAAACTTTTTTAATCTATTAAAAGCGTGGCGGAGGAAAAGGAGAAGGAGGATCTCCTTTCCCTTTTCTCGTCCACGATATTTTAATCCCCGATAAACCTTTTATATTATCGCGAGTCGAAAGGCGATACCTAATCGCGATTGTTCGCGATTCAGCTTTTCACTCGCGTCCATTCGATAAATTTCCGTTACAGGGGTTGCATCAGAAACTGAAATCACAAAGCGGGTAAAACCCTGCTCGGAATCGGAAACCGCGCGCATAACGCCAACCTCGACGAAACTTATGCATCATGCATGCACGCTCTCAGAGATCGCCCATGGGATAATATGTCGGTCTGGTTGCTCTTCTCAGATTATCGCACTCGCTAATTTACCCATTACAGGCATTGCAGATTCGGGGAATTGATTCGATTCGTTTTATCGTTTTACCCTACCCGTAAACACGTCGACGGAGCCAGTTTCAAACTAAATTGGACCCTTCTGGACTCTCCCCTCCTTAAATTCGCGCCACCCTTCTCGGATAAAGAAAAATAAACGAGGTAATAATCAAGCTACCCGTATATTCTCTTGCCTCTATTCCCACTGTCCTTATTTCAACCGTGGAATAATTAATTCGCTCTTTTTTTTTTTTTCTTTCTTTTGACTCACTCGTCCTCTTAATGCCTGAATTCTTTATCAACGGTATAAAAGCCAAAAAAAAAAAAAAAAAAAAAGAAGATGGATTACGGTAAAGCGTACTAACATCTCCTTTTTTTTTCGCCCAAACGCGGTACAAAGTAAACTACGAGAACGTCGTGTTACGTTGCAAAAAAAAAAAAGAGAGAGAGAGAAACAGAGAGAAAGAGAGAGAGAGGGGAGAAAAAAAATCAAAAAATATATAATAAGGTAATGATAAAAAATAGGGGGGTAACATTTTACCGGGAGAAAAAAAATCAGAGTGTGGCCGTTTTTACGAAAGCTCGGGGAAATTCTCATCGCGGTGTACCGGAGAAAGCGGATTCGTGCCGTGATTAGCGACTTCAAATAAAGTAATTTATTTCGTGGAGTGTGGAAGGAAACTCTTTCGAGATAGATAGAAAGAGAGAGAGAGAGAGAGAGATTTGAAACGGAGTAATGAGCTAGACCGCGTGAAATCCATAAAACAGTTCCCAACACCACCACCACCACCACCACCGTATTCTAAGAAAAAGCTTTTTCTCGAGTGGTAACGTATGAATGACTCGTATCCGTGCAACGAGTTATGCTTGTACAAAGTTCGCGCCAAACTTTCGTGTTTGCACGTGTCGTAACGCACAACCGCGATGCACGAAGGAGGAAAGAAAAGGAGGGAATAGGGGTGGAAGGGAGGACGAGCATGATTTGCGAGACAGGACAATTTCCGCTCGCGGAAACGTGTAACGCACGAGAAACTTTTCGAAGTGTTTCAGAAGAGAGATAGGGAGACAGACAAGCGAGAAAAGATCGACGAAAAGACTGGAAATAGAGAAAGGGGGAGAGAGAAGTTGGAAGAGATTGCGCGGCCAATTCGATGAGATGGATGAAGAAGAGGACGCGGCATCTCCTTTTTGAGAGGGGGAGCGTCTTAAAATTCCGAGAAATGGGTTAAGGAAGCTCTTCGAATTCGCGGAATATAAATCATTTCCGATGGCATTAATTCGATTCTCGCGCGTCTTCGAATATCCCTCTTGATATAACCCTACTTTTTGTCCTATTGCGCGAAATTCCGAAAGGATATTCGAAGGAATTACTGGGGGGTTGGATCGCACAATGATTTATCAAAATTTTATGAAAATCGTCACCGGCCAATTCCCGTTATTCCAAATTCTCGCGAGGATCGTGTTCGCGGTCCCGACAGGGTAATTACGCCTCGAGGAAAAAGGAAAAGTTGCTCGATAGAACCGCGACGATGGAATAACGAATTTTGAGCGAGTGGCGGTGGCAACGTGTAACTTGGAAAATTGGTGGGGACGATGATTGCGTTTCAACTTATACGCCACGTATACACCATGCTCGAGCGAGCATCAAAATCGGTATTCGATCAACTTTAAAGCTCGAATATCGATTTGTCCCAGTGACTCCGAAATGTCTTCCGAAACGAACGCGCTAGAAGCGAAAGGAGGAGTGGGAAAAGAGGCGGGCGGAAGAGAAGGAGAGACAGAGATGCGAGAATGGCGAGAAAGGGAGAGAAAGAGTGTCGGAAATTTCAATTTGCCGAGGGTGACAAAACGGCTCGCGACGCCATCAATTGCCACGGTATGTTGAATTCGTAACCGCACTTTTCGCTCTATGTCGTGTACGAAGAAAAAAAGGAGAAGAAAGATCGTGGCTATCGAAGCGAGGTGTGGTTGGACGCGCATACACACACGCACATACATACACGCCTGGATGGTAGCAAGTATCGGTTGACTTCCGTTGCGCCGAGTCGAAACTTCGTTACATCGTTTCCGAGTTGAAGCGGCGCGCTCCCTGGATTTCTACTCGATTTCTTTCCATCTCTCACTCCTTCCACCGTCGTTCATCCCTATCACGGCGCCTACCACCCTCGCCTTCGCGTTTCCCCTTTCACGCGATCGACTTTCCATTCGCGAAGAGAAAGAATGTTTCCTCCGCGACGCCGATTCACCATTGGGGAGGGGAGGAATTGAATTTTGCTGGCTGGATATCACGGTGGAACGATGATTTGCGCGTGCAAATCCGTTTACGACGATTACAATAGCCGTTGGTAACAGACACGCGAGAACAAAAGGTAACTCGAATAAAAGCAAAACTCGTTCCCGCCCATCCTTCGAACGAACGATGGATGGTTAATGCACACCGTACCAAGTTAAACCGTACCTACTCTTTTCTGCCCCCCCTCCCTTCGGAAAAGTTTGCTCCAACACAATTGCGGATATCATTAGCTCTTCAATTTCAAACGATACCTCGATTCCCCGAGATCATATCTGTGTAGTTTAATAATAAGAAAATGGAGAAAAAGATTGTTTCTCTCTTCTTTTCCTTCGAGAAACATCGATTCGAATAAAATATCGGTATCTCGTCGACTAATAATAATTACATTTATCAGTTTTATATATCTTATGATTTAAATATATAAATCAACCGACGGATTGAAATTTTTCGTGTAAATCGCTAAGGAATATCTCGAAAATATTATTCTTTTATATTTATTTTCTTTTATAAAGAAACTTTTATGACGTTACTTTCGCTGAAAGGTACATTATGCGATGTAAAGTAAATTAACGCGAGATAAATCTCGCGATACGAGGATGAAAATGAATATGAACGCGCATACGATATTATATACGCTGAGACGAAAATGGAAGTTAACAAGAGTTGCCACGCAATTAACTCGGCCGTCGTCACTTTTCTTCTATAAAAAACATGTATCTTCGGAAAAATCCATCGATTCCTATCCCTATATTTCGTTTACCATGCGGACAAAAAAAAAAAGAATCCTTCACTTCCGGTAACCTCGCGACAAAAATAAAACTCCTCCGTCGGCAAAGAAGGAAAGCTACTATTCGCGCTTGTAAACAAATCTATAATATCGTTCGCAGCTTTCTCGAGTTAAAAGCTCTAAAAGCTCTGTATATACTATCTTATCTACCATTTCGAAAAACGAAGTTTTATCTTTTTCTCTTTTCTTTTATCTTTTCAATTATTTTCAAGTTATATGAAATAAATTAGACGTGGTTTTTTGAATACTCAAAAAGTATAGCTAAAGCTTTCGAACTTCGCTTTTAAAAGTGGAAGATCACGTATATAACTTGAAATATTTCGATATTTTTCGTATACTTTAAGTAATATGCATATGATGCAAGTGATCAGTATGCAAATAGAAAGAAGTTTTTTTTCGTTTGCACGTTTTTATTCTCATTTTCTAAAAAAAAAAAAAAAAGAAAGAAAGAAAAAAAGAATTTAAAAAAAGATACGCATCGATCGCGAAAAAATCGATAGAACCGAAATTAAACAAGTTAAAGGTATATCCACAAAGTTATCTTTTATTTTTAAAGAGGATCACAGA
Organism: Apis dorsata; assembly: GCF_000469605.1. Classification (NCBI taxonomy): domain Eukaryota; kingdom Metazoa; phylum Arthropoda; class Insecta; order Hymenoptera; family Apidae; genus Apis; species Apis dorsata. The sequence continues at coordinate 257,680 of NW_006264009.1, forward strand.
CTCTAATAAACAGTGAAGGTTTCTCCAGCTCTTTGCCGCGAGTCGAAACTTGCTGCCAACGGCAGAGATTCTTCGTGTTCTACGTCGGTAGCAGCCGACATGAAAAAAGGAGGAAACTTTTCGTCTTGAACCAGTTCAAGGATAAAAATAGAGCTCCCAACGAACGACGTCGTCAACCGGAAACTTATAAGAGGGCCCGGTAAAGTGTTACGCACCGTTTTTTATCAAACTTTGCGATAGATGAAAAACTTAATAATTGGCAAAGTGTTTAATAATCCTGTAAAAAAAAAAAAAAAATCGAAAGAAACGAATAATTATTTCTTCATCGACTACTAATCAAGATATATCCGGGAAAAGATCTTATGTGTGTTACTTAATTTACTTTTAACGAGTAACTTCTCATCCTTTTTTTTTTTTATCTCCTTACGTATTTCTTTGAAATTATAATTTTACAATATTATATAAAATACATTAATACATATTTCATATTACTCGTTTTTCTTTTTCTGCACGGTATAAAGTTTAAAGCATTTCCTAGAACGATTCCTAACCTAAAATTCGTTAAGCTATCGTTGTCTTAAGTGGCTAAGAAGTTAAGTGACTGAGAAGTCTTTTAATCCTTAAAAAAAAAAAATGGGATGCTTGGCTCGGATGAGAAGAGGTTAGTTGGATCGAGTGATCCATCTCTCTCGAAGTTACCTTATATTTCGAGAATCTGCCCGATAACCCGATCCTTAAGAAAGAGAATCGATTCGATTTTATCGAATCGAGCCCCATTTCGATGCAAAATTCTCCTCGTTAACATTCGAGTCGAGCAACATTCATCGCGACAAATGTTTCGCGATAAATGTGCTCCAACGAAACGTCGTTTCTCGTCGAATTACGCGTGTAACCTACATATATATATATATATAGGGGACGTGGGCGTATCGCGAATTCGCGGACGCGAGAAGATTTATGTCGGCCCATCTGCAGGAAATAAAAGCTCGGACCGGGTATTAAACTTCGATTCGACCGATCAAGTAGGCAGCGGTGGGGAACGGATGCGAGGGAGTGGTGGATGATCGTCAGTGACAAATTGACGGAGTCAAAAATCGATGTACACACGTTTGTTCCTTCGCACTCCCCCATTGGTATTTTGTCCATGCTCAATTTTACGCTGTAAAATTGACAACTTAAAGGGAAAAATCCACGATGCGAAACGCAGCGATAAATGAGTGTTTTGCTTTTGACTTTTCCCTTCTCTTCTTCCGTGTATATTCCGGTTATTTATTAGCAAACAAAAAGAGAGAGAGAGAGAGAGAACGTACAAACATTTTTTTAATATTTTTTAATATCATCCGGTCGAGATAGAATTGACTGCAACACATGGAAACATGTTTGGCAAATATTGCGGGGAAAAAAAAACGTAAATGCGATGTAATGAGAAACGTGACAAACCATTACGAATACTTTAAATTGGTAACGAGACAAAATCACGTTGGAATTTTATCGTAGAAAAAAAAGAGAAAAAAATAGAATCAGGAAATTGAATTAAAAAATCGTTTAACCAATCTTCCTGTCTGAAGCTTTTGCAATTTATTTAAAAGAAAAAAAAAGAGAGAGAGAGAGAGAGAAGGAATGAGAGAATTCTGTATCGGAAGCAACGCTCCACGGAAAGGAGGGCAAAATTAGTACGAAACTTTCTTAAACGTATGAGAAGTTAAAGCGAGACACCGTCCTCGTTACCAACTCTCCCCTTCTCTCCCTCATTTTCCTCCCTTCGCTCCGTCTCCGTTACTCGCATTCGCTATGTTTCCACAACTATTTACGAACCTTCGAAGCACTTCGCTCGAATTAACTGGAAACACGCCTCGAGTGGCGGGTGGAAAAAAGTTGCCAAGAAAATCCCGATGCATCCGCAACACGTTACACGCGTTAAAGTGGCATATTTTACAGGGATCGTGAAACCAAACTAGCTCCTCTCCCTCCCTCCTCCCCCGTGCCAAACAAATTTTTATGAAAAACTCTCCAAGGGGAGATTTTTCCAGCCCGAAAACGCTTGAAAGGAGCGGCATTTTCCGGGCGGCGCCCGTTAATACGTCTGCGTGAACCGTGAAAACGAATACGGGAACGAAATCGTAACCTAAAGCACCAGCCCAGGGTAGCCGCAATCGAATCGAAAACGAAAACAGAGGTTCGACCAGAGAAATACGCGACACGATATATTTTCACGGAAGGAGCATCAACGTCCGCGTAACATCGCTCCAAGTCACAGCGATGTAAAAAGGGAGCAGGGAATATTAGTGGAGGGTAAGAAAAGTGCGCACGACGTGTGCACGGAACTGTGAGTCATCGGGCACCACATGCGCACCACACGAGGGGCATAATACACAGCTTACACAGATGCGACAAGAAAGGAGAAAGATATTTGTCTACGATACGCGGTTACCCGTATATTCGTCCCGTCCGCGCCCCATTATACGATCTATGCGTTATCTCGACACAGAAGTCGGGGGGGGCGGGGGAGTCGGAAGACTCGTTAAACCGAGAAATTAATTGCATCGATACCAGACCTCTCCGATCGCACTTCTACCATTCGATCGAATCGTTTGACACCGTAGTTTCTGCATTTGCATGATTAATTAGGATTTTATTTATTTTATTTTCGACGGATCCGATTAATCGGATGTATCGATGGATGTATGCAAAATTATTATCCATCATTCTTGTGGATTTATTTGACAGAATTTGTTTAATGTATATTTATATACGATAATTACGAGTAATTCGTATATATATCTGACACGATTCTTGGAGAAGGAAGAAACATTGACTTGAAATAAGATTTCAAAACGTGTATAATAGACAAATAATTGTAATTATCAATATGGAATTAATATTCGAGAAACAAGAAACGGCAAAAACTTGTACCGAATTTACGTTGTTTTAATATTATTGTACAAATAATAATGAGATAACAAAACAAGTATTTAAAGTACTTTAGAGAAGAGAATTCGTGAAATGTGAATATATTTGAACGTTCTATTCTCGAAATCGAGTGATTTAAATCTGTTCCGGTGATATGTATGATGATTCTATTTATATATGCGACCAACGAAAGGAAAATTAAATACGGACGTAACAAGATCGCGAATAACGTTGACAAAGAACGAAACGAATCGTTACAATTATTAGAATCCCAATTTCGTTCCTTTTCTTTTCTTCTTTTTTTCTTCTACGCTTCCCTAATTTTCGCATATATGCGACGTAAAATATCGCCAAAAATCGGACGGCCAGAATAGAACACGTGTCTTCGCCAATAATATAAACCTGATATACGGATTCCCGCGAAATTCACGCGCAATGGAACATGCTCGAAATTTTTTAACGATGAATTATTCATTCGTACGAATAGGGAGGGGGAGGGACGAATCGAAGAGGAATAAAATTCTTCGATGCAAGAAGATCGTCATCCTCCCCAACCATGGAAAAATTGATTCCACGCCACGGTTGCCCCCTCCTCTCTCCCCCTCCGCTACCGTTACACACCGGGTTCTGATGTCGTTTTCGTGGTCGCAGAGTTTGACTTTCCCGATCGAAGATGGTACAAAGGGGACAAAGGGGCCCGCGACAGACGGTAGGCGCGGCCCGATGAAACCGAAAGAGAAAACCTGGAGTGCTGCAGATCTGGAGGAAGGAGGGGGAGCAAGGGGGAAGGGAAAGAGAGAAAGAGAGAGAGAGAAGGGAGAAAGGGAAACGCAAGGCAAGAGAGGCTGCAAAGCCGTCGGTAAGCCGATATAAGCAGAGTCAATTTCCAGCGAGTGTTCGAGCGGGAGGAAAGGATTTTGCTTGCACGACGACAAAAAGGCAATATTCCGTTCGGGGCCGCTCGATCTGGAAGGAACGAAAGAAGGAGCGCGGATCCAAGAGGAAGAGGAGGAAACCGGGCGCGAGAAGCGCTACCTTTGTTCTTTAAGACTTAGTACCTAGATACTTTTTCAATAAAGTTACTTGGCATCCACCACCGCCGTGTCAAAACTTCTTCCTCCATAGGGGGAGAGAAAATCGGCGAAAGGTACACACGTGTATCTCTGGATACACGTCTCCTGTGTATAACGACCGATCGGTTATTCGCCGAGGAGAAATGTTTTCAGAAACACGGCGAGGATGAATCCGACTGCGTTATTTCCCCGTTATATAGTTGCGCGCCCGATTTCGTATTCCCCGGATATCCGTTGCCAAGTATCGCGCGTGACTATCCGGCCAGGATACTGAAACCTGAAGACGTTGCGAGACTATACCCCCCCTCCTCCTTCTTCTCTTCTCCTCTGCTCGACGCAACAACGCACCGCTCAATATTTAAAACTTTAATCCAGACCGAGTTGAGAAGCGAGCGATGCTTTGAATTCGAGAAGCGTTCGGCCGTGCAGCATAACCGATCACGCGAGAATCGGTTAACGCAAGTTATCGCAACTCTTTCTCCGTAATCGTGAATTTTAACGACACACTCCTCCTCCTCTTCCTTCTCCTCGTGGCGTAAGACAACATTTATAACGTCTCACGTAACACGGCATCTAAGATCGCGGCGATATATATATATATCAGGGTATCGAGGATGCGGCTGACATCGACCGTCCCCGTATTTCCTCACAAAGAACGTTGAATATTTAAAAATTGTAATCCACCGGCGGAGAAGCTGGCACGATGCCGACGCTCCCGGCATATTCCAGCTCGAAAATCGAATACTCGTCGAGCGAAATACCGTGAAGCGGCCGCTAACGAGGAAAGCCGGAAATATCGAGCCGCGAAATCTCGAGGCGAAATCGTCGAAGATTATCTCGACGTTGGATCATGCCAACGATAACCGAAAACTTTCGAATCGCTTCGCGCGTTGCCAGGCAAAAAGTTCAACATACGATAATTCGTTAGCGGCCACTCGAATACTCGTGCGTATTCATTTGAATTCGATAGGCGTTGAAAAAGGTGTTTCGAACGATTACGCGATTTTCTTCCAATCATCGTTCTTCAATCGTTTTCGTAAAACCGAAGACGTGCCGTTCGAAAAATTGATCGGCGAAAAATATCAGCATTGTTGCGCGAACACGCGCCAAACCTAATTTATCACGGGGCGTCGTATAAAATGTAATTTATCGGCAAAGATCATTCCGATATTAGAATATCGAGGGAACGCAGCTGAGATCGATCACGTACATATATAAAGGTGGCTGCTCGGAAGGAGAGGAAGAGAAAGAGAGAGAGAGAGAGAGAATGGAAGGGAAAGCCGTGTCGGCTCCTCGTATCTTCGTCAAAAACGATGCATTGTTGAATATTTAAAAATTCTAATATGGAAAGTCTTGGCGTATCGACCACGTTTTCAGCATCGAACCGATCTCGTCAGCGCGAGAGAAAGAGCGTGGCACGTTTCGGTTTTCACCGAGGATGGAAATACGAGCGCGGCTCTCTTGTAAATGCAACCTCGGTAGGGGAAAAGAGGAAAAGGGGTAAAGAAGGAAAAAACAGAGAAGTAAGAGAGAGAGAGAGGGGAAGGAGGAGCACGAAGAGGCCACCTTGTTGCAGCACGATGTGTAGATGCACTCGGATACTAACGGACCCGTGCACCGCGCCCTCATTCATTACACGGTATACCGGTTGCATCGACTTTTCTGTCTGATTTTTGCCCGCTGCTTAACTCTTTCGAGCCTTTTCAATATCTTTGGCGAGCGGTGCGCCGCTGTGTCTTGTATGCTCTTAGCGAGCTTAATATCCATCCATCTTTTTTTTTTTTTTTTTCCTCTGTTGCGCGATTTTAATCCTTTTAGTTCCGAACGATATCGCATAATGACGCGGCCGTTGGCTCTGACAGGAAGCTAATCCCTACTGGTCACGTATAATTAGTGAAATTAAACGTGGCCGGCATATCGGACCGACAGGGTGGAAGGGTTAATTACACGGCGTTAATTTTTCGTTCGATACCGAACGAGGATGAATGATACGCGTTTTACCTCTTTTACCTATATATATATATGTACATACCGAATGGTGTCGGGAAATCCGGCTAATTTTTATTTTTAATTGTCTGCATGAGCACACGTCCGGCGAATTTCCATCGATTCCCGGTTATTTATATCACGGGTTTCGCTTACAACCGTTACCGGATAAAATCGTTCATCGTGTCATATTCGAGAAAACACACCAACTTCGGCGACCCATATTTCAGAAAAGTGCGTTCCTGTGTTTCGTTCCTTCTTTCTCGAGCGACACATCGATCCCAAGATGATCCTCCTCCTTGTGAAAATCCATGAAACGAAAATACGAAATCCTTTCACCCTCGTTTATGTCCAAATTGCTACTTCTACTTCTAACGAGCGGAATACCCTAGAAATCGTAAAGTCGAAGAATTCGGAATTTGTTTCCAGTTCGATCCAATCCCACTTTTTCATCCATCCAATTACGATGAAAACAAAAACTGAAAACCGTATTGTTCGACGTTCTAGAAGATCTGTTTCGGCGCAAGACGAATCGAGGAGGAAGAAGAGGAGTTGGATGTAAGATGGAGACGAAAAGTCGAAAAGCGTATTCCTTCCTATCCCTCCAGAAAGAAAGAGGGGGAGAAATCTCTGTTGCAACGTCTCGCGATCCAAAGAGAAGCCTGCCAACTGGGCAAAGTAGCTCGTTGTCCCGTGATGCGAAGGGCGAGACGTCCCGACGACGAGGCGCCCGCGCTTTACACACCCGACATCCGAGCATCGACGACACATAACGCGAATAAATTGCACACGATATAACGATCCCAAGCTGCAGACCGTGCACAGGCAATAAACATACAAATCTATTAGCCGAGGGATACTCCGCCGCGGCCAAACTTTCGCAACGTGGATTTATGCCGTAGCGCCGTTATGCTCGGAATCGACTCTACTTTGCGAGCTTCCTGGCGCAGGAATGCACAACTTGTGTCTCTTGGTGCGGGGAAACGCGGATGTGTCCGTAACGGTACGCGTAAAGTAAATCGAAATCACGAGGATATTTCGGGGATATTTCGACGTCGAGATCGAACGGGCGGTGCAAACGTGATTCCAAGATATTCCAAGCTCGAAATTACGAAATTAAAACGTGAAAAATTCGAGGAGGAAATCTATTGTAACGGGTAAACCGATTTTTCGATGGCAAGTAGCCAATTTTTCGAAAAAGCGACAAAATATCTTCCCGTTGAGTCGGGATTTTGCACGATATTTGCAGGGAAAAGTCGGATTCGAGAATGGATCTCGCGTAATGTTCCACTATACACGTAATTTCTTTCGCGTGAGTACGCCTCGTTCGTTACTTATATTGTATCCATCAAAAGCTGGCAGTCACGAGGGAAAAAAAGAAGGAAGAAGAATCCCATCCGATGCGAATCTTTCCGGCAACGAGGTAGGTCGAGTCGATTGTTGCTAAGGGTTCCGTCCACGTGTACAGGAAGAATCACACATCCCCTCTTGTCCGAACCCCTATCGTTCTTCCAGGCGTTAACTCGGTATTTAACCTAAATTGGCCGAACACGCGGAGGATGAGCGTGCGAGTAGGATCGAAGAGACACGCGTGCGATTTGCACGGGTCGCAGGATAACGGTGTGTATACATATACGTATAGGGCGCACGCGGTGAGGGAAAAGCGTACACATGGCGTATCATATAACTCGAACATCGCATTCCCATCCCAAGAAACTTATTCTAACAAATCTTCTTACTCCGGATTCCCAGAGTTTTTTTCCACCCCTGTTTCCTTTTTAAGTAAAGTTCCTTCTTAAGTAAGATGCTCGATGCTCGCGGCCATCCAACTTTCCCTTTCGCGAGTAAATAAATTCGATATTGATCTACGTTTCCATTGCACACCTGTCTTTCCGCAATGTGTATGTATGCACACGTGTCGCCAAGGGATCGCGCATAACTAAGCCGTGTGCATCGTTGTCTCATTCAGCCTCGCGCAGAATGCTTATGCGCGCACATAGACAAGAGATCCAAGCTATTCCGTGTCGGGCTAAGTGCTGGCTAAGCGTTTCACCACACACCGAATACACCGTATAACACCAACTGCTGAGCAGGGAGGGGGAGGAGGAGGGAGGATTGAAACCGAGGAGGAAGCAGGAAGTCGCGTCACCGGGAGATAGAAGCGGAGAAGAAAATAAAAGAAGTCGACGACGAGGGCCAACGATAGGACGATTTCTTTTTTTCTTCTTCTTCTTCTTTTCCTTTCCTTTCCTTTCCTTTTCCTTTTCCTTTTCTTTTTCTTTTTTTTTTTTTTTCCATAAAGCTTCACACTGCTCGACAGGATAAGACCTCCTGGCTTTGGCGCTAACGCGAAATGAATGGCGGGGCGGATAACGGGGCGGAGATTATATTATGCATCGTTAAGTACGTAAGAGATAACAAAAATAGCGAGGTGGAGAAACTGGAGGTTTCCGTCGGGGCGAGTTTAATTTGATCGTTTCTTAAGCGCTCTTAAGTGCAAATTTCACGTAGGTTAACACGAAAGCTTTGAAATCGCGCACCCTTCAGAAACATACGCATACGTTTCGCCCCGTGTGAAATTCAGGATGCTGCGTCGAAAAAGGAAGAGGAGAGACATCGTATATAACGGCGTCGTGGAAATTTTCATTGAGCCGTATTAAACGGTGAAACGAATTTCGCTTGGAACTGGTTGTTGTGCGGAGTAAAAGTATAGCGGAGTGTACCACAAGTTGCATCGCTACCGCTGATAAAATTATTCCAGAGAAACCAACAAACTGGAAGGGAGTAAAAGGGAGGAGAAGAAAGAGGAGGAGGAGGAGGAGGAGAAGAAAAAGAAGAAGAAGATCTCTGCTGGGAGGTTAGGTGGATCCGGAAACGATAAATATATACGTTGGCGGCGGCCGTATACACGTAATTCGTCACATCTCGTTCACGGTGACGCACCTCTCGCGCAAAAGGCAAGAGATAATTACCGAGAACGTTCGTGCAAAAGAGTACGCAGACGGAAGAACGGAATATATTACATCTACGTGCACAAGGAGGGGAAAAAACATCGGGATGAATAGGCCTCGACGTGTGCTCGCTAGGCCACGAATCTTTTGCAAGTGCAACCGGAGATTTCGCCGTGTATGTCTCTCTCGGATAATTTCTCTGCACGAATAGTATAATATAATTAATGCACCGTTGAAAATTTCAAACTTCGATGAATTTTCGACGATTTCATATATATATATTTCAACGATCTCTCTTATCACGAATGAATTCTCTGACACGAATTCGTTTTCCCGGTCGAGCGAAGTGCGTGCAATTTTTATCGATCCAATCCCGATGTGGCGAGAAGAACGATGAAAAATCGTAAATCCGTGTAGATATACGCTCGAGCGGACTTTGTTGGTAAGCTTGAGTTAGGCGGCTAGTCGTTATAGCGGAGGATAAAGCCATAACTGTAATCGCTCGGTTAGAATTTGATGGTTATAGGTAGCATATTTATGAAGTATACCCAGCCACAAGAGCCACGACTAAAATTCTGATTACTAAACGCAAGTCTACGGGTACTACATGCGGGTCAACTGAACGTAATCTTCGACGCAGAAACATTCGTCGTGGTTGTACGTAGGGTAACACGCTTATGTAAATGGCGCGCGTGAATTTCAATAATCACGAACGCGCAAGATCTCGAACGAGGTCGAAGAGAGGTGGTCCGATCGATCGAATTATTCGCCGTTAATTGCGTAAAGAAACGTGAGACACGATATATTTGAAAGCAAGTTGGAAAACGTTGGAATAGCGTGCCGTTAAACACATCGAACAATAAGTTGGCTCGTACCTCGCGTCAAATTTTTCCCAAGTTCGTAATTCAATTCCATCCCCATCCAGGTAAAATTGCCCTTTCAGATTTCCGACGCGTGACCCTTGAAACCCGTAAAAACTTCAAGGTGATTCTCATTCAAGGACATCCTGGAATTTTCATTCGTGCAACCTATATAGTCCTTCCTATATAGTTATACTCTCCCCTCTTTTTACGATATTTTCTTTTCTCTCCCTCTCTCCCTTCACTCTCACAGTCTTCTTTTATCATCACAATTTCCTTTTAAGCGATCACCCACTTTTTATCCTCGTTCCTTTCGCTCCTTGCACATAAGTAATGATAAAGTATAATTCGACTGATTCGAAACGATCGCTTTACGCTTATTAAATTTCTGATTTCTTGATTCGCACCGAATATAAATGGTCCATCGATCGATCGGATCGCTCGAGTTTCGTTTCCGCTGGCTACCATTCGAAGCGGATACTATTATCGCGTTAATCAATATAAGAGTACGGGAAGAAGAAGGAAGATTCGATACTTTCGGTCTAGATATTTATCGCTTTCGGATACTATTCTCCAGTAATTCTATGAGCGAAATTAACGAAGCGATTGAACGGATACGGAATAATCCTAACAGCGGAGCAACGTGTGCCGTTCGAGATAAAGAGCGGATCCTTTCTCATTGACTGGCAGTAGGGAAGCCTTCACGGTGATTAAGTCGCGTCCGAAAGTACAGAAACGTGGCCGTTCAACTATTCGAAGGGACCAAGGGGAAAGCCGGGGAATGGAGAAGACCGAAATATCGACGAAATCGGTGCTCCCCCATCGTCTGCATGAATGTTAACGGTTCCTCTATTTTCCCTCTCTTCTTCGCCTCTTCTCTCACTTTTTCCCTTCGTTGTTTCCTGCCTGCCGCTTTCACCACTCCTCTCCTCCCAACACATATTTGGGAACATCTTTCCCATCTTGCTTACGCTTTTCCTCCGTGCTTTTATCGAATTTTAACGGAAAGTTTAAAAAAAGTTTAACCTTCGCTTCTGTTCCGATATTTCCAAAGTTTCGATATTTTGCAGATCGTTCGAAAAAAAAAAACGGACCATCGAGATTTTGTTTCTTGAAATAATTTCTTAAGTATTTTCGTGCGCTGAATCCGAATCTTTTTAATCTTCAATTTAATCAAGTGCAATGCTATCCTTCCATTTTCCATCCATAAAGGGATAAAAATAAAGGTATCAACTATGTTCGACCTTCCTTTATATTATTGAGAAAGGGATACTTTGTACGGATTGTATCCTCCTTTCCCCCCGAAATATCTCGAAACTAGAAGATCCGGGCGAACCTCGGCGAAAATCGCTTCGTATTCTCGGTTCAAAGTCTCTCCCAATATTCTCGAGCGGGGCTCCTCATCGATTTTTACCTAGTGCACGGGAACGAGCTGTAAATTCACCGTGGGTATCGTGATGCACGATCTAAGAACGCGATAAATCCTGTTACCAACACCGTGACTTTCGTTTCTGCCCGTGTCGCGCCTTCCTAGCATGCATTTCGGCATTCCCTCCCCCTACGGATTCTTTAAAGCGGCTCCACCGAGTCTTTCCCCGTTTTTATCGGACGGGGGACGCCGCATCCTTTCTTCCCCTTTCTTCCCCTTCTCTGTTTCACCACGAAAACTCGACGAATCGACGATCTCCGCCGCTTCCTCGAACTCGATATCAATATTTCATCGCGTGTTATTACCAATTACGCCATGTTACCCCTCCCCTCATCGTTGAGAAGTATATATAATTTCTGGTGGAAAAAGAGTGCCTACGCCATTCCAAGACAAGTTGTTGCTTTCCACGAAACCATAATTCATACGTTCGACCGATTCTCCCGTCCTACTTCGACACCCCGTTACGAATAAGTTGAACCGAGCTTTAGCTTTCGTTTCTCGGTAAGTATTATGCATAAATATTCCTCCATTTTCTTCCACTTTCACCGAAGTCTTCGACATCGTGCCAATCGTTGTTCGTTCGCGTCCAACAACCAGAGCACCCTTTCGCTACTCCCCTTCGGTTTCTTTCATTCTTCCTTCCTTCGTTTCTTTCTTTCTTTCTTTCTCCTATCTCATCCTATCCAGTGTGTATTTCGTTTCATGCAAACTTCCACCACCAGATCGTAACTTCGTTTGTACGCGTTGAGAAGCAAATGTTATTTACGAGCAAAGCCATCGTGTCGAGGGGGAGAGAGGGGAGGCGGAATTGACGTTCTTATTCTCCTCCGTTCCTCTTGGTTCTTACGGTGATTCGCCCTTTCGAGGCGATGGAGGAGGTCGCAGACGCAAACCTTACGACTCCTACGATTGGAATTCCTTCTGTCCCAATCAAACTCCTATTTTTCCGCGGGGCTCTTGTGTTACGCGAGGATAATGGAAGCGAGGAGCTTCCGAAGGAGAGGAGGGGAAACGCGTGATCGCGGAAATCAAAGAAGAAGAAACGAGGAGAGAAAGTAGTCAGGTCGTAGTCTCGTAATTCCGATGGAAAAATATATACGTTGCCGGCGTGACAGCTCGATTTCCAACGCCGAATGGAGCAACGATCTACCCGACTTACTAATGTAAAAACATGTTTCACGTAGGGTTGGAAAAGGTTGGATCGTGGGCTAAAAAGATTGATTTGCCGGGAGGAATTGTCGCGGAACGATTCGAAAGAGCATCGACACCTTAGCCGTGTGTGTACGTGTGCGTGTGCGCGCAAGTATTGAAACTCGACAAAGGCAGTCGATGGCGGCGAGGAACGGGTCGAAAATCTGGTCTGCTGTAGGGTTGACCGAGTTCGATCGTTTGCGGCGACCGATTGGAAGAAAACAACGAGCGTCGAATCAGGGGGGAACCCATCACGATCTGCATACGCGCGACGATAGGCACACGAGATATCCGCATTGCGGTTACACGAGCTTTTTAACACTTTGTGCCTGTGCATACGCGAGTGTGTACGATACGCACCACCGCAGCCAGTAAACATCAAACTTGTGTGCCTGTGACTGCCTGTGGATGTCGTCCTATGCAAGCACAAAAGCGAGACAGGGACAGGGAGGCGACTGGATGAGGACGACGATTACGCCTCGAGAGAGAGAGAGAGAGAGAGGCGGAGGAAGAGGAGGAAGAGGGGATTGGTGGTGAGCAGAGGGGTTGACTGAGAGAGCGATCGAGCGCGTTTCTACGTGTGGGTGTACGTATGCGCGGCACAGAGAGAGAGAGAGAGAGAGAGAGAGAGAGAGAGAGAGAGAG
>NW_006264009.1:271000-271639 GCF_000469605.1 Apis dorsata
GTCAAAACACGATATTAGGTTTGGACCTGGCCTATGTAGTATGTATACACATATGTACCCACGGTGGAAGATCGCGGTACTAAACGCGAGCGGAACGCTCGGTACGCCCCTGGAATTGCATCCATTTTCGAGAGAGACCTCAGTCTCCTATGATAAGCTATACACACGCGTCTACATTGCCACGAAGTAATATACGGCGAGGTGAGATGTCGGGATGTATGCGCGATCTTGTGAAAGTCGTGGCCCGTACCGATCCAGCACGGCTTTCAGATCGTGACGTGTCTCGATCGAATTTGCTTTCACGATCGAAATATCAATGGTTTATCGATGGGAGGAAAAAATAAAAATAAAAAAAAAAACAATCCTCGGAGTTTATCTGACCGATTATTTTCCAAGATTCATCTCTGACGTTTGATAAAAATTTACCACGCAACATGGGAATTTTATCCATCCTTCCACGAATACAATCGAAAATTCGTATCTATCTCTATTCTTGTAGCACGCGGTAGCTACGATAGTACGCGTTCATACGATACAGAACACCACAATTTCGAGAATTGTATTCGATCACTCACGCAATGTTCAACATTCGACGATTATCGATTTTGTTATTAAAAAAAAAAAAAAAAAAGAAGGAGG
>NW_006264009.1:271791-276772 GCF_000469605.1 Apis dorsata
AAAAATAAAAAAAAAATGCTGTAAAAAATAGAGTAGGGAAAAGAAGAAAAAAAACGAAATACGATGCAAATTCACCTCTCTATATACTGCGAGGTTAATTTCGAACGAGCAGGGTGTCAGGATCCTGTCACAGCGAGGTCTATGGCCGCAAGATTGGCAAAAGGACGAGGGGAAAGGGGAGCAAGAAGGATTCGATTGATCGCACAACCAAGAACGATCAGCTAGCGACGAAAACGACGTCGGTCCTGACCGGCCTTGAACGGGGCGACTTTGATGGAACGACCAACACACCGGAGGCGCATCTTTCGCGATACGTTTTCGCTTCTTTTCGCAATTCTCTCTTTCGTTCACCCTCCACCGAACAAAGTTTTTCTCCCTGCAAAAAGAATTTTATCCGGCAGTCGGTTAACGACAGTTTTACGAATCGGTTTGCCCCACCGCGAATACCCGATCTCCCCTTCTGTGTAGCCCTGAATAGAAGCGGTTTTTTCTTTTCTCTTTTTTCACCAACCAACGAAATGGCACTATATAGCGAAACCCTGAATACGGAAAAACTGTTATTGTCGCGATAAGTTTACTTTTTTTTTTTTCTTCTTTTTTTTTTTTAATATACCGTTGTCCTCCCGCGATACGATATATTGGCCACCCTTTCCACTTTTCCGACCGCGCGACCTTTGTCTTCTTTCACCCTCTATTTTTATTTCCCGCGTTTGATCGCGAAAACGTTGATCGCACACCGGAATCGGGGATGCTATACCGCACGAGCAGGCGTACGTTGATCCAAAGTATTTGATCGCGAACCGTCTCGAACACGCGTCTCTAAAACGGAAGGGAGCAGAAAGCCGAGGACGATAATCTGATGGCCGGGGAGAGGAAAAAAAAAAAAAAAATAAAACGAGCGGTATTTCATCCCTTTAAACTCGGCGGAACGTCGAAGAAACACGGAACAACCCCCGGTAGGAAGAGATCGAGAACAAACGGCTTAAGGTGGCCACCACCCCCTTCGTCTCTTCTGTTCCCCTTTGTCCGGGAAAGATCGCGTTATCGGTCGACAAAATATTGTTATCGTGCCGTAGCGATGGTGAATCACTGATGCGAGAACCCGGCGCACAAAGGGTGCCGTGCAAAAGGAAAGTCGATAACGATTGACCGGTAAACGTATTGACGAGGAGCATCGACGCGAGGGCCAAAGTGAAACGGAACGAGAAATCGTGGCGAACATGAGTATCTCCAATGCGCTACGGGGATTGCGACGCGGATGACCATTCCAAACTTTCCACGTAATCCAACTTGGACCGCGATCGCGTATACGTCACTTTTTATCACGGACGTTTACCACGACGATGCGCCGTGCGAAAATCTGAAACTTGATTTTTCTATATCTTTGTAAAAAAAAAAAAAAAAATCGTCGTTTGTAAATCTTTCTCGGCTTCTTTCTTTTCTCCCGAATCACCGTGCATATTCCCGAAGGAAAATCCTGTGACCCCGTTTCTCCGGTTGGTATTGCGTCAAATTAATGTGGCTAAAGAGACACCAAGTTACGTATACAATTATCGTAGACGGTGTAACTGTCGAGGGAATAGGATGACACGTGTTTCGCTCCGGTAAATGGCGCATCCTCAAAATTAGATAAGTAACTCCATGTCAATTTAACGAAAGTACCGTGAAGGGATTCGTTCAGTTTCACTTTACATCGTATTTCCAACGCTCGTTAAGAATATAAGTACGATATTTGGTCGTTTTATTTATTAGAGAAAAGGATTACGAGATGTACCCTTTTTGGACTTTTTTTTTTTTTTTGATCCGAAAACTCTCGAAAAAAAATTTCATGTGAAAAATGCTACACGAATAATACGATTATTGAAAATTTTAAGAAACATATAATAAGCAGGATAAAATTGGATTTTGAATGAATTATCGTATCTTGTTGTAACAATAAACGACAATGACTGTTGTATATCATTACCATATACCATTATCAGTCATAATTATTATAAATTTAAATCATCATTAAAAATTTTGAAAGCGCTGTACACAGATCAAGATTTGTCGTATTATACGTGTCTCGTATTTCCATCTTATCTTTTTCCTCTATATAGAACAAAACTTAAAAGTTTGTTTATTAAAATTTTTCCAACGATGAAACTATTAAAATTAATCTTCTAAACCAACTTAATCGAAAATTACTCCAAATTCTGACAATTGGAATATGTGCCAGAGCTATTTTCAAAATCACATTTTCCGATTGTCGACGGTACTTGACCTCTGAGGGCTCATATCGATAACAAATATATGGAAAAGTCTTTTATCGGAAATATGCTTAAAGATTTCGGATAAGAAGGAGATCTTTAAGAATAAAGTTCGCGCGAAAAATAGCTGATGGAAAATTTAAAATAATAATATATACATTTGAATAATCATACGTTTGATACAAGCTTCTTGTAAGCGAAGGAACGAACCACGCAAAGCAAGGAATACACGCACTTATTCCATTAATTTCCATCGGCACCGGTTGAAAACGGCTTGCACCGCACCTTGCGCCCAAAATCAATACGGCCCTGCGTGTAATCGCGTTTCCTATTATTAAAGATGCTTGGCTGCTGTGTACGGATGCGATTGTTCCCGTAGTATGCCACGTTGATAAATATTCCGAGGACGCGAGGAGAACAATCGGTGGGTAACGACGTCGCTCGTGTCAGCTTGTACCGATCAACGACGGAGACGATGCTTTTGTTACAACCAAGCACGTAGCCTGCATTAGCGTTACACGACACGATTATAATAATTGACAAAATTCCAAGAAGTTAGAAATCAACGGTTCAACGATGTATATTCCTAGAGAAAAATTTCCGTTTTTATCTATGTAGATAGCAGGTACAAACACAATGATGGTCAAAATTTACCTTTTTCTCCGAATCGATTACAAATATATATGTGCATAATAATGCAATACTATGTATCACACGCGATACTAAAAGCCTATTACGAGTTCAATACACTTTGCACAATTTATCCATGCGTGGAACGCGCCTATTTTCTCATCCCTGTTTATTGTTTACGAACTGTTATATAAACCACTTCGGTAATATTACGAGATAAAACAGATTTCACGGCTGGTAATTGTTCCTTTGATGCTCGACCTTTTTCTACTGTACGGACACCGGCTTGTTCTCTTATGTTAATCGAGAACGTTTTTATCTCGTAACTCATAACCAAGGATATAACGTTACGAGTAAAGTTCGTATTATGATGGTCGAAAGGATTCGTAGCTAGATATCGCCGTCACATTCGAGGTTTACGTGTGCTTCTGCGTGCGCATACAAATATTTGATGCACACGTACGTGGCTTCAGACTGTCCGAAAATTCGATGCCAACGTAACGATACAAGAACAAGTTTTAATCGCAAACGTGACATAATTTGATATGATGTTTAATTTCATGCGTTTTCTATTAAAATTTTTTCAACTTAAATCATATTAACATGTCACGCATATTGTATGAATGAAAACTCACTAGTACACTTTATTCTTAAATTATCCTTGTGTTGCTCCAAAATTATTGAATTTGCTGGAAGTGAATATTCTGGAATTGAAAATTTTGAAATTTTTTGAAATTTCAATAACACACTATTCTTCTTATTTCTTTTGAAGCAAGAAAACATAAAAAAAGAAATAAATGAAACACGCTCTATTTGCATTGTAATTATAGACATCATGCTTGTTACAGAGGGTAATGAACCCCGTTAGTTTGTATCGGTTTACAGAAAAAGAACAAACTACTGAAATATATATCAAAAAAATAAGTGAAAGTAAATGTAACGTTCATCGTACTCACCGCAATGCAGTGACCGCCACGCTTGTATCATGCAGAGCTTCCCTCCTTCGTCGCTGCGAAACTCGTGAAACGGGGGTTGAACAAGGGCTGCTGTTCGTGACAGGAACCACCGCATAACCAACAGTCACGTTTGTATCAGCACATCGGTTCGTATCAGCAGAACGGTCACTTTCTACACCGCACCACACGCGTTTCGTTCAAACAAATGCGACGAACACCGTTTATTTCCTAAAGAAACATCAGCAACCACAAGAAACGCGGAAACGAAAAGTTTTTCGAGCTTGTAGGGCCGCCGAATCGATGTGTGATGTTACACTTCCCAGCTGTCTTTTTTGATTCTGCGGATGTGCCCATTGCTATCGCCATCTGACGACGAATCTCCATACTATTCTGTTCACGAATAGGCGCGAATATTTAAACATTATATTAATTTTAACAATTACAAATAAATATTTCAATATATATTTATAAATGCAAATTATTTATACAAAATAATTCGGATGAATTTATAATTGATTAATTCATATTTAAGTTAAATTATATTATAAAAATATAATAAATATAATTCATTTATAGAAATATAATGAAATTAATACTTTCTAAAATAGCTTATTAGAATACATACATAATGCATTTATTCGTATAATTAAATTTATTTTCTACAGCATTTTCTTTTTGTATATAAGAATATAAGTTAGTTTGTAATCTTAAGTTTATTAATATTAATGCTTAACAATCATAATATGTAATTTTATCATGTTTATTTCACATAAATGTAATAAAAATGTATGTATCCTTTGTAATTGATATTACAAGATATTTTTTATATATTTACATATAAAATAAAGAGAGGTAAATTGGAATTAAAATAAGTCATATATTATTTTTTTGAAAGTTATACATTTGAATAAGTAAATAAATCATTTGTATGGATATGATATTATGAAGAAATTAAGTCACTTTATTTTTAAACTCCGCAACAATATACCTTGCGCAATATTTTAACAAAAGCAATAAATAAAACTCAGATATACTATTATTAAGTAAAATATATGAATTCTAAAGCAGATAATAGTAGTAATGTAATAATATTAATAATAATAATAATAATAATAATATTAATAATAATAATAATAATAATAATAA
>NW_006264009.1:277094-278163 GCF_000469605.1 Apis dorsata
CAACAATAATAAATGAACAATTAAGTAGATATTTTGAAATATGGAACTGACAGTCTTAGCTTAATCTGACTAAATTTTAATTTAGAACAAGAAGAAATATTATATTCGAATAAAATATTGACTCTTTAAAAGAATATAATGTGTTGAAATTCATTGTTACATTTCAAATGTAGATTTATCATATAAATACAAGAAGCCTAATTCTCGTCATAAAAAGATATACGCAAAATCGAAAATAACTAGAATTTAAGGCCACAAAATTTTTGTCATAATAATAATATATATTTATTATCTAATGTATATATGCATATATATTTACGCGCGCGCGCACATATATGTATATCTGGGGATTTATCTGTCTACAATAAAATAAGCTGTACAAATAGGATGGAATGTTTCGTTAACTTTAAATACTAAATATTTTTTTAGAATGCTTATTGGTTTTTCGAAATAGCTATTATTATACAAAGTAGGCATTTACATGTAACTTTGATCACGGTATCTTCGATTAATTAGTTTTAGGAAGTGTAACATTTTTAATAAAAGAATGTTCACTTTTTCACAAATATTGTCAAAATACATAAATAAATTTTACTATTTAAGCAATTTGATATCTATTTTTCTTATCTTATTTAATGCTATATACAATGAACTAAATATAGCAACTTGTTTATAATAAGTTTCTAGAAGAACATACAAGAAGAACATTATTATATATTTATGCAGAACGAAAAAATTTATTAAATGAACAATTATATAACAGATACATCAATTTAAAAATATTATTTTTATTAAATATATATATATATATATATATTAAATGAAATAATATTTTTTATAATAAATTTATAAATTGATGAAAAATAAAATAAATTATGAATTTCATTCTTCATTTCTTCTTAAGTTATTCTTCTTGTTACATGTTCTTTTTAATAATTAATTTTTCAAAATTTTTTTTGTTTATATACTTTTCAATTATATGTTATCAAGAAACAAAATATATTTTTTATTCCTTGTTTTTATTCCTTGTAATAGATATATATATATATATATATATATATATATATAT
>NW_006264009.1:278487-284974 GCF_000469605.1 Apis dorsata
TTAAAAACAAATATCAAATTGAATATTGAAAAATAAAGTAATAAAAATAATATCTTATTTTGTGTAAAAAGTTCAACATTGTTTTAATAAATTATATTCTTATTTTTATATTAGATCAAAAAAAGATATTTAAACTCAAATATTACATTATGATTTATCACAAAGTGTAGTGTCATTCTATGATATAATTTATACGTATTTAATTAACTCGAATATAATTGAAATACATTTGAAATATATTTGAAAATTTTAACAAATAATAATGTCATATAATAATGTCATATAATTTAGAATTTCTTTTTTCATTTTTTATATTTAAGTTTAATCTAACTTTTAAATATGTAAATTCATATTATCTATAAATTCATTTAATAATGCGATATTTTATGAACAAATTGTGATAAGTAATTTATAGATTATTATCTTATCTAAAAGTTATATACAATTAATATCAGTAATATTTTTGTTATAGTGGCAAATAAAACTTTCCCAAAAAATCCTTTTGGTGTAGTAACCATTAAATGGAATTACATTTAAAAAGTGAACATTAATAAATTGTAATTTATCAATTTTTCAATTACTGAAACAGTATTTGAAATTACTATCAATTTCTTTTCTTTTGTTAATATAGCTTACAATTTTTAAAAAGTGCATCATGCGTAAAATCTGTTTGAATTATTGATAGCAGTTAAGTAATGTCTAAATATACTTTTCATTGATTTGTCTCAATGTTGTAACTAGCAGTCAAAAGACACCTAAGTCTTCAGAGTGCAGAAAAATGTTTATCCTGTTAAATAGTTAATCATATTAGATAGTATACATGCTAGTGTATCTATATGTATGTATATATGTACATTATATTACAGATATCATCATAAAAAGGGGTATTTCGTGCTAATCCACTCCAGCAAACCCTTGAGAACCTTCAATTGCTTTTATCAATTTCTCTCTTAGTTGTTGATAACTTTCATATGGAGGGAGATCTATGCGATTAAAACTGAAAAGGGAACATTGATCATCAAATATAATTTTATTTTTTTCTTCACTTTTCTTTCTCAAATTTTCATTATATTTTTAATAATATTTTTTTATTTTTAAAATAGAAAAATATAAAATTGAATTAAAAAATTATAATTTTTAACCTCTTGCTTATAATGACATAAAACGCGTAATATATATTTTACAGCTCAAACATGAAAATATGAATTATAATGATATACATATCATGAGTTTATGTATACACATAAAATTATGTATACACATAAAATACAATTAAAATAAAAAATTATATCATTTTGTCGAACAATTTTATTATCGAATATATAAAGTACGTGGCGAATTAAATCATTAAAAAATAATCACGGCAAGAGGCTAATTTGAAAATAATTTTAATTTTAATTTTAATTTAGAAAATAATTTTTTAACCTTCACGTTAAAAACTTAAAGTTACATACCAAGTATGAGCTCTTGGATAATTTTCTGGTGTACCCCACTTCTCAATTGTAAATAATTGTGGACCATTGCTACCATAAAGTTCTTTAAAACCATTCATAGGTACCCGTGACGTACCAGTAACAAACTGTAAAAGTCTAGATCTCATTTCGTTACTGAATGAAAGTACCACTCGCCAAAACCATTGAACAACAATGTGATTAGCATGATAGTCTCCTTTATATAATGTATTTTGTTTCCAATCTCTCACATCAATATGTTGAATGCCACACATTAGTAATTCTAATTCATGTTCATCAAATATTTTAACTAATGTTGGCGGTATAAGAGCATTAAATCCTTCTAAAAATGCATTCATTTGTTCTTGAACTCTCGATACGAATCGCCACTGTATAACTAAAGCGATGTATTCATCCTTATTTTCATCTGTCAATGGTATATTAGCACCATCTGGTTTAAGTTCTCTTTGAGATGTATGACCAAAACTTTCTTCATCAACACAAAATGTAAGTTCTAATTCACTAGGATCATTTTCCTTAATCCATAATAATGAATTGTAATATTCAGAATCAACGCTTTCCATATCTTTCAAATCAATAGATTTACCTAACATCATTTTATAAAATGGACGAATAAAAAATGCTGTAAAAAAATGGAAACTTTTTTTTAGATTTTTATTTTATGAAATATTTTATAACTAAATTAATGTAATTTAAATAAATTAAATAAATTAATAGATTAATAAATTAAATAATTCTTACCATCTAATAGCTTTCCATGATAAACAGCCATACCTGCTATACGACCAATAAATTTGAAATAATTTAAATGTTCTTCATTACATACTCCAGAAAAAGGATTAATTTGCAAAGTATAATTATCTCTACAAACATTTTAATTATTTAATTATTCTATTTTATATTTTATATGTTTATTATTATTATATATATATACTTACGTAGCTGAATATTCAAACAATCCATAATAAGGATTAAACATTTCTTTAGACAATAGGAAAAACCATTCTCGAGCAAGACCTCCATAATCTAAACCAACTTCTCCTTCAAATTCCACCCACAATTTTGTTTTTAATATTTCTACTCTGTTAACAGAACTAATTATACGATATGAATCTTCTAGAATGTTATTTCGACCCACTTTTATTTCAAATTTATTAGGAACATTATTCTAAAAAGAAAATATAATTATAATAATATTATTAAAATATATAACTTTTACAAGAACTTTTATATAAAGATAACTTTTCTAGTATTATATATACTTACAGGCTTTCTTAATTGAGATTTAAGATATTCGTATTTACGTTTATAATCTCGCGAATATGGTACAGCCTATAAATAAGTAATAAATTAACAAATTGAATGAAATATACTTTATATATAGTATGATTTTTTAATCAAATTATTTTTTTGCATTAAAAAATCTCATACCGGTCCAGCAATTTGAGGATTAGACATACGAGGATCTTCCCATTGTGTTGTTCTGGTATCTGGTAAAACAATAAAAAAATAAATATTGCATAATTAAAGATTATCGAAATTATCAAATTTTAAAAAATTTAATCATAATTAGATATTAATTTACTGTGATCAATAAAAAATATCCGGCCATCTGTATGAACTCTTTCTTCCCAACCTTCAGGAAGAGGACCAAGCTGATCTAAATCACTTCTAGGTGTTGTGGAAGGAGCAATATGATTAGGTATCGAACTTGGACGTCCTGTTCGAGGATCAATCCATGTTGTTGTTCTCGCAGTATGATCGATAAAAAATACTCTGCCATTTGGTGCTATTTGCATGCCCCATCCAGGTGGTAATCCTTCATCATTTGCCGGAATCACAGGTTTTGGACTTTCAATCTAAATAATAAAGCAACAGAAATTGAAGAAAATAATTACAAAAAATAATTCTTGCACTTACTTGTTCCGACGATCGTCTAGATCCAGCTGGACTATCCACACTATCATCACTCTGTAAAAGTAATAATAATATTTAAAAGTAATAATAATAGTAAATTTTTATATAATATATAGAATCTATCATATAACAAAAAAATTTACATCTTATATAGTTTTAATGTTGCCAAAATTTTGTAATATATTATTCATTATTATTATTTGTTTACAATAAATAATATTATTTATAATAATATTAATCAAAATAATGCAATATATTAATTCATATGGAAATCCAAAATATAAATTTTTATTGAATACATATGGAATTATAATATAGAAATTATTAATATTAATTAAATATTTACAAAAATAATGATAGATAAAAAGTTAGAAATTATTGCAATTAAAAAATTTTGTTAATTATAATAATTAGTTTATAATAATCAATTGTATGGTGAAGTTTTAATATGTATACGTTTTAGATTAAAATATAAAATAATAAAAATATTAATGAATTATATGAAAAATACACTTTTTTTTTTATAAATTTTAAACTTTATTTTTTTAATATCAATGAATATATATATATATAAACAAAAGTAGTTTATATAATTGAATGAGTACCTGGTCTTCATATTCACTAAGGTAGCCACGTTGATCAACAGAACGTCCAGAGTCTGAAGAAGTATCCCTACTACCCCCTTCCCTACGATTCTCAATCTCATAATCTCTCGCATCTGAATCTTCACCATCCGCGCGGAGAACTTCACCATCCTTACACACACATGCACAAAATTGCTAATACTGCATGCTAGTTTCTTATTTATTGTTTAAAAGATTTCAAGATTTCGTAGTGTTTAGACATTCATATTTTTTTTCTTTTTTTCTCCAATTCATATATATTTTATAACACATTAATAGTTATATACTAAAATATATATTTACAAATAAACAATATTTACATATAATGCATTTATGAATATTAAACAAGATTATAAATATGTTTTAGTTATAAATTTTTGTTAATTTATAGAAAAAAAAGAGAGAAACAAAAAAATATGTAGCTTAAAATTATTTATACAAGATGAAGATATAAATAAATTTCTATTATTCACAAATATATTTAAATGATATAATTATTAACATATTATATCTTATACTTATATAAATTTTATGTTTTGTGCGTGTGTGTGTACTTTTTTTACACACAACTAGTCTACATAAACTTTAAATTTCAGAATAAAGCATGAAACATAATATTTTGTTATAATACAAATACTTGAAAGCAAATTATGCTGACTAGTTAATAACTATGCATTTTATAATATAATTTATAATAAATTATACAACTATCAATATTACCTGATTAATTGAACTTCTGAGTCTATTTTCATCATCTGCACTAATATGAAAACGACGTTGAAATTCAGTTGCTGCTGTATTGAAATTTCGCTCAATTGTCATATTTGCACTAGGTGATGTAGTACTATAAAAAATATTTGCAATATTTCAACTTCATTATTCATAATATAATACCATAATCTTTAGATAAATAATATATACGAATACATACGATTCTGTTGGACGTTCCCATTGTGTAAATCTTGCTATATGATTAACATAGTATGTTCTCCCATTTGCATCTTGTCTTTCTTCCCATCCTGGTGGTAAAGGCCTAATAAGTATAACCTAAAAAAATATTAATATATTATTTTAAAGTAAGTAATATTATTATTAAAATTTCTGTTCTATTAGTTTAAAATTGTATAACATTTAGCTCAAAATTATTTATATAATTATATTTACATCTGCAGCTTGTTCTACAGGACTATTATTTACTGGTTGCACCATTTCCCAGCCTCCTGAGTCAGATGTAGTGTCTCCATTGTCATTGTCTGCATTTGATGAGTCAGAAATATATGCATGATATACTTCCAAGGTACCCTTCACTCTTGAACGCTGACTGGAATGATTACTAGCCATATCCTCGTAAGTTATTCATTTTGCATTTGCAAATGAAAGATACGAAAGAAATATATTAATGAACTAAACATGAAAATTTGTGATATGTAGCCAATAAATATGACTAAATGAAAAATTATTTCAAAACAAAGTAATGCATATAAAAATAATAAATATAAAAATGATATGAATAAAAATGATAATTTTTATTTTTATTATATATATAATTATATTACATATATTACATATACACATATATAATGTGTAATAGTATAATTATCACATCATATCTATAATTTACGGCCAAATAATTTTAATGGAAAGCTAAACAGATTTAACTTTTAAAATATACAGAAATACACAGCTTTAAGCATATATTATAAAAATACTTACCTACGTGGACGAAGTACATAACGCCTAACAGGTATTGTACGACCTTCTTGCTCTTTAGGCAGATTAAGTAATGTTAGTTCTACCATACCAAGAAAATCATCCCTCGTTAATCTATTCTCATCAAAAACTTGTAGCACCAATTTATGATCAACAGGTTTAACCTAATAATAAAAAACATATCTTCATTAATATATTGGATTTATCTCAATATTTATTTATAAATTATATTAAACTTACTCTAAATATAAATTCTTCTTCCCAGACAGGATTCAATGTCTTTTTTTTAGTTTTTGTAAGTGCAGAATCTATTGTCTGATCACCAGATATAGTATTTAAGTCAACTCTTACATAAGGATCGCTTGCACCAAAGATATCTTTCTTTGCTAGTTGGTGCCCAGCGATTACTTTTAATCTCAGCTTTCGGGTAGCTTCATCTCTCTGTACAAAATTAAAAAAAATCAAGAATTTTAATTATAATAAATTTCCAAAATTTGAAAAATTATTATAATAGTTATTCAAAAAATTTTTTGCCTATGTTATTTAAAATAAATTATTTTATAATTAAATTAATATCTAAAAAAATAAAACAAACATGTCTGAAAAAAATTTAAATCTTGTTATGCAAACTATTTATTAGTTAAATATTGAATTTATTTTATCTGTATGTATTAATAATTATTGTAAGAAATTTCAATTAAATTTTATATATATTATAAATAATATATATAATAAATAATAATTAATATATATATTAATATTATT
>NW_006264009.1:285332-306010 GCF_000469605.1 Apis dorsata
TTATATTATAAATAATTTAATGCTTATCAATAAAAAAATATAAATATTTCATATTTTGATTATTAATTATATAAAAATTTTATTATTAATGCAATAATATTATTAATCATAAAGTCAACAACTTTTTGCAAGTAACACCCTTTCAAAAGTCTATCAATCAAAAATCCAACCTGTACTTGTCAAACTGTCAAAATAGTTACGTACGGATTCTCCGTCAGCTCCAGATGTTGGATTATACCCATAAACATGTTCCTCTGCCATTAACGTTATATGTAATCGATTTGTTTCTAATCGTCGATTGCTACGTTTTATAAATCCTACAATTTATCTAGGTTCACAGTTTCTTATGTGCCATCAAGAAACCTATTTTGTCTTAACCCCTCTTAGTTGCTATTGCATGAACGAAACGGATATGACATATACGCGCTTAAAGATGGCTAACTTCCTTTTAAATATTCAAATATGGTTAAAATTCATGTTTATCATTTAAAAAATATATATTATTATAAAAAAAAATATATGTATATGTTATAAGATGTATTATTTTATTCTTTATTAATTTATATTAATGTTAAAAAAGATAAAATTTCTAAAAATAAATATTTACGAAAAATTTTTAAATATATATCGCTAAATGAATAATTCTAATGCATATGCAAATATTTCTTCAAATTTTTCTAAATAAAGATATCTTAGAGATCTTTTGTTATTATCTTAACAATATAATAAACGAAATTAAAATTTAAGATTTAAAAATTGTAAGATTTAAAAATTTAATTTTTAATCTAAATATAATATAATATTCTTTAAGATTATCGATATATTCTAACATCTGATGTAAAAATATTTCAGAAAGAAATCTTTTTTTGATTTCTTGATTAAAGTTTTAAGATTAAAAAGATCTTTGTGTTGACAATGATAAGAAATAAAAGAATTAAAATAAAATATATGATAAATTATTTTTTTTAACTCTTTAATTTGATATCATAAGATAATGATAAAGATGAATAATTTTAAATTACTTTAAGATAATGCATATAATGAATTATATAAATATTGATATATATAAAAATATAATTATTTACATACTGAAGATTCTGTCAATGAGAAGCGTCCTGGTCTTGTATTAACTTGCAATATCCGAGATGCAGAATGATGTTGAGTATTCCAAGTATAAGCACGAGTTCTTTGAGAAGGTGATTCAACACCAGTATATATTGGATAGGTTAAAGTACCTGGCATCTTGTATTCTTAATCTTTTAATTTTACACATTAATGAAAAAATTATCAATATTATTGATATATGTATTTTATCTTTTATATATAAATTTATATTAGATAGATAAGATTTAATGATGATTTATTTAAAATAAATAATTATTGCAATTATTTCTAGTAATATTTTAAAAAATATAATCAGTATAAATATAAATCAATTTTCACTCACAAAATAAAGCATTTCATAAGATGAAGCATTTCTCTGAAATATTTTAAATTATTCTATTTATATTTTTAAATATTTTTAATATTATATGTAAATAAACTAAAATTAATTGTTTTTATTTATTGTTGTATAAATTTATAATAAATTTATAAACATAATATAACAGTATTAATTAATATTTAATGTTTTATTACTTTGACTTAAATCAATAAATATATTATTTATAACATAAATATGTAATATTTTTAATATGTAAAATACATAATACAGTGATTTTATATGAAAATTATTATAACATAAAAAAAAAAATAAACATAAAAACATAAAAAAACAAAAAGTATATATATATATATATATATATACTTAAAAATTAACACTCTTTAATAAAACACGTGCACATAATTCACTATTAACTGGAAAATTATTGATTTATTTATATTTAAACTTTCAATAAATAACATATGTAATGCATAGTCGTCCTTACTACAAAATCATTTATTTCCGATGTGAACGTTAAATGTAAAAATCATCTAAGATAAGAAATGCTTTAAATCATTAAAGTGATAACATGTACACACTTATCCATCATGAAATTAACTAATACATTGAAAATTTTATAAATGTATATACATACGTATTAGATTTATTCTCGTCAAATATTCTGTAGTTAAATAAATGAAATTATGTACTTACATAAAAAAATATTTATAATATAACTTATCTATTTGAATTATCACCCATTATTTGAAATTATAATAATATCAATTAATGTTTATATTATATTGAAACATTTGATTAGTATTTTCAATTAATTTGCTTATATATAAGTTTTTCTATAGGTATCTTGTCACTGGCATCTTTAGTCACTGTACAAATAGTCAATTTCATTTGTTTCTGAATATGTAATTCGAAATAAGCAATTCAATAAAAAAATATTTGACATTTGTATTGAAGTTTACAATTATAACGTATGAATGTTTGCCACGTGGAACTTACTATATATTTGAAATATTGTGTAGACTTTAAATATGTACTTATATTTGTAAATATGTAAATATACAATATACACGTTCGAGGTCAATGTAAAATTTATTAAATTAAAGTAATATTGATAAATATATATTATCTATTTATATTCAGATAAAAGTATATTTAAATTTATTTTTACATATTATAGGTTAGTAGAATTTAGTTAGAGAATAAATGTTATATATTCATCATATTTGAATTTTAACAATTGTTAAAATGTTACGAAGACGAAATGTTAATATTAAAACTGTCAAAGAATTGGATGCATTTCCTAAAGTTCCTGAACCATATGTAGACAAAACTGCAGTTGGAGGAACATGTGAGCTTTCTATCAATATCATTTAATATTTTGATTTAACTATACATATTTATTTTCATTTTTATTTACAGTTTCTATATTTACAATCTGCACTATTGCATATTTAATAATAGCTGAAACAAGTTATTATCTTGATAGTAGATTGCAATTCAAATTTGAAACTGATACTGATATTGATGCAAAATTAAAAATAAATATTGATATAACTGTTGCTATGCCATGTGGTCGTATTGGTGCTGATGTTTTAGATTCCACAAATCAAAATATGGTTGGACATGAATCATTAGAACAAGAAGATACATGGTGGGAATTAACCCAAGAGCAAAGATCTCACTTTGAAGCTTTGAAACACACAAATTCTTATTTAAGAGAAGAATATCATGCAATCCATGAATTATTATGGAAATCAAATCAAGTTACTTTATATAGTGAAATGCCAAAACGGTGTATATATGCAATATTATATATATATTATTACATCTGTGATTGTTATATATCATATATAAATATATATATATATATATATAAATATATATACATATATTATAATACATTTTTCAGGACTCATCAACCTATTTATGCACCAAATGCATGTCGTATTCATGGCAGTTTAAATGTTAATAAAGTTGCTGGAAATTTTCATATAACTGCTGGAAAATCATTATC
The DNA here is from genome assembly GCF_000469605.1 of Apis dorsata. Classification (NCBI taxonomy): domain Eukaryota; kingdom Metazoa; phylum Arthropoda; class Insecta; order Hymenoptera; family Apidae; genus Apis; species Apis dorsata. The sequence continues at coordinate 288,791 of NW_006264009.1, forward strand.
TATTCCTAAAGGGCATATACATATTTCAGCCTTTATGACTGAAAAAGATTATAATTTTACTCATAGAATAAATAAATTTTCATTTGGTGGGCCTAGTCCAGGTATTGTTCATCCATTAGAAGGGGATGAAAAAATTGCTGATAATAGTAAGTTTATACATATAACAATAATATGTAAAATATTATAATTAAAAGTAAAAATTAATATTGTAATATAATACATATAATTTAAAAATATATTTTTTAGATATGCTTTTATATCAGTATTTTGTGGAAGTAGTTCCCACAGATATACAAACTTTATTAAGTACTTCCAAAACTTATCAATATAGTGTGAAAGATCATCAAAGACCTATTAATCATCAAAAAGGATCTCATGGAAGTCCAGGAATTTTTTTTAAATATGATATGAGTGCACTTAAAATAAAAGTTACTCAACAACGTGATACAGTGTGTCAATTTTTAGTGAAATTATGTGCCACTGTTGGAGGTATTTTTGTTACAAGTGGTAAGTTTTATTTTATTTTAATAATTTATATCTTGCTGAAGATAATTTTTATTTCACAGTAAATTTTTTAGGACTAGTGAAGAATATTGTACAAAGTTTTTGGTATATTGTTTGTTGCAAATTTTTAGCAAATAAAGAAAACAAAAATAACCAAATATATTCCATTTCATCAATTAATTCAAATTATCAAATGATTGGAACAATAAATCTTCTGAATGTTCCAGCACCAGAAAATGTAGATATTATGTTTAAACCTCAATAAAAATAATTTTTTAATTTAATATTCTTAAATTAATCAAATTTTAAAAACAGATAATAATAATCTTGTATATATATTAATAAAATTAGTAACAATTTTATATTCATCAATTGCGTATTCTTTTTACTTCCAACTTCTTAATACTACAAAATCCACAATATTTTTTTGAAAATATTATTTTTGCTTAATCTGTACGCGCCTTTATGTTTATTAGATGTAAACTATATTTTATTCAAGATAGTAACAAATAGAAGGAATCCTATTTCAATTTCCACCAATAGAATCATTTATTCGAATTATGTAAAATATACTTTCAAAAAAAATAAGTAAGAAACTTAGTGTTTCTGAATTGCGATAATGTTTGATCGAAAGAAATGATATTCTATTTGTTAAATCAATGTTTTAATGCTTTGCATTGTATATAATAAAAGTATCTGTTTACTGGAAATCTTCGCATGCGCTCGCGTGAACTATTCGAAAGAGTAAAGTCATTGTAAAGTGAAATTGGATAACTATATTATTTAGGAATGGCAGATATCAAACAAGATCATAAAGGTGAGGATACTGATAATTATGGAATAGGTAATAATGCAGAACCGAAAAATATGCAAGAATTAACGGAATATGTGAGTACGACTTAATTCAGTATTGTAACATTTTGTATTCATATTTCGATCATGAGTTTAATTATTTATGTATCTTTTTTTTCAGGTGCAAACATTGTTACAAAATATGCAAGGAAAATTTCAAACAATGTCGGATCAAATTCTTGGAAAAAATATCCTTTTCTTATCAAGTATTTAAAATGCATTTCCTTAAATAACCTTAATAAAATAAAATGCAAAGTAAAATGTACATTTACATAACCTTTTGATAAGAAAATATAACTCATATATATGAAAAAAAGTAAGTTTATTTAAGGAAGTTATATTATATGTATTTACTGTAACTTTTTTATAAATATAAATAATAGATATCCTTAATGTAAAATACTAGATGAAATGGGAAATAGAATAGATGATTTAGAAAAGAATATTACAGATTTAATGACACAAGCTGGAGTAGAAGGAGGTGATAAATAATTATATTTATTATAACATCAATTTTTATATAGAGTCAAAGAGATCTTTTTCAATATCAACAAATAATATTCTATAAGAAATATTTATATATTATTGATATGCACATTTGGTTATTAATGTAATAAACTGATTTCTTTTGTACTGATATAATGCATATTTTATTTCCATTTTGTTTTTAAATAAAAATATAAGATATACTTCACTAATATAAGATCAATCGTATTTGATTATCATAGGCATTGTTAAAAATTTTTGATATCTTGGAATTGATGGTATTGTTTTAAGTATAAATTGTTTTTGTTTCTTCTGATTTCTTCCAGAATCAATTTGTAATTCAATCTAGAATTGTGTAAAATATTTTGAAAGTAATAGATTATTAAAAATTACATAGATTTATGCCTGGTTCTCACAGGTTTTTCTTTAGTAGATTCAGATTCTGTTTCTTCTGAACTATTTCTAAATTCCTCAATTTGTACAGATTCCGATGAATTCGTTTTTAAGCTTGATTTTGTAGAATCCTATATAAAATTTATTATGATTATACATATATCGATTATATATATTCAACTATTAATATATAATAAAAATTAACTTACTGTAGATTCGTTTATATGATTTATTGATTTTTGAGAAACTCCGGGCGAAGACATAAAACGACTAGCCAAATTAGTAAGGGAATAAGATTGTCGAAATGAATTTCGCCCAACAGTGGTCAATCTCGCAATTGAATCTGGTACATGTATCGCTTCACGAAATTCCTGAAATTAATCATTATTTTAAATTATTAAAATATATTATAAAAATTTACAATTAATTTTTATAATTTAAATTATAAGTTAATATAAACTAAGTTAATATAACTTAAAACTATTTGAATAAAAAATTACCCCATTCATGTTTCCTCTTATTATTTGAAAGTCCTGTGAGAAGATATCAAAATAATACTAATTTATAGTATTTTCGAAACATTATACAATATTATAGTATATTATTTATAATAAAATAAAAAATAAAAGAAATATCCAATATTATTTTATATTAAAACTAGAATATTTTTTAAATAAAAAATTTACCTCTAAATCTTTGACTTCGTCAATTCCTGCAATATCATGATAACCCTTCGTCAATAATTCAAGAGTTTTTGCATGAAAACTTAATTCAATAATAATAAAATCTAAAAGTATAGTTTTCAAATCATGTAATTTTCGTTTTTCAAATGTATCGATTTGTTCTTCTAAACCCTTAACAACTCTTGAAACTTCAACAGAAGCTTTCATTAGCTCGGATTCAGCTTGAGACTATTTTTCTTTTTTTAAGAATTTAAACTAGTATAGTTTTTAATTTTTGTACATAAATCAATGAATTAAATTAAATTTAATACAAGGATACGATCATTTGTCTATTTCTCGGATTTCGTTCTTTAAGTCTATCTAAATGTCTTTTTCTTGTCAATTCTTTATCGCGTGCTGTAAATGTATTTTTTACATCATCACGAGCGTTTTTGCAAATTGTCGCATACTGAGAAAGTGAAGAAATTATTTTAGCATCAAATCTTTGCACTTGAGCATCTCTGAAACATTGGATAAAAATTGCAATAATTTGAAATATATGAAATAAAGAAATTTATTGCAAATATTTATTTATACTTATTCAATTTTATAAATATATACATACCTATAATCGCCTATTACAGATAAAGTCGTAGAAAAGTTTGTCAATCCGTTAGATAAAGATCGATTTATAGTTTCCGATTCAGCATAAGTTTGTATAATTTTTGCTATTTCATCTCCTTTATCACGTAATCTCAAAATATATTACATAAATATATATAAAAAATATTATCAAAAAATAAAATAAAATAGAATAATAGAAAAAATAAAAGATCGATATTATAAAAATATAATAGTAGTTAATTATAAACCTTGCTGCTTTTCTTGTATATGCTGCGAATGTTGTACATAATTCCGCAAAATGTTTCTCTACGTTGGATATTCTATCTTGTACAAACTTTGCTTCTTGTTCCCTGATGAATAATATTAATAAAATAATAATTATAAATGCAAATTTAAACTTATATGATAAATAATTGAAAATACATACCAAATGCTGCTTTGAGATCTTGAACGTAACATTTTATCGAATGTAATATCGCAATTTCTTTTATTTAAACCGATCGATCTTCGTATGAAACCAACACACTTCTATAGTTACGTTCGCGTGAATACTGATTGTTAGCAGGTGGTGCATTGTGCCTACAGGTGAGGTCGATTTTCAACTATATCTATACTATACTAATTTTTGTTCGTCGTTTATTAATATTTATTTAAATGAAGCTATAATTTTTTCATATAATATTGAAAAAGAAAATTTCTTTTGTTATGTTTCAATATTCATTATCCATTATATACATTATGTACATATATTCATTTGATAAGATCAGATACATATAGGGATTTCATAACATAAATTAATCAAGCTTTCTTTTTAGTTTTCTTTTATTATTTTTTTTTTTATTATTATTTCTTAGGAGATATTTTTATTACTGCAAATGAATGAGCTGCACCACTTCCGACAAGAATACCCACATAATCATAAGAGAGTAGAAGTTGTTCCGGAAATTTAACATCTTTAGTATGGCCATTTCCGCAATTTCCATGTTCATTCCATCCCCAACATAAAATTTTTCCATCTTCTAAAATGAAATATTTTTTTAAACATTTTTTAATATATATATATTTTTTTTATATAAATTATATTATGTTATATACCAGTTAGCGCAACATTATGTTCTGAACCTACAGAAACTTGATATATTTTAGGTATATTTTCAAGTTGTATAGCTTTCCAAGTCGATGATTTTTCTAATTGTGCAATACCCAATTGTCCATATGTATTTCGGCCCCAACCAAAAATATAATTATCTATTGATAAAATAATAAAATTTAAAATATTATTTTATATGAATATTAATTATAAAAAGTATGTATACATTACTCTTTAATACAATCACATGCGACCAACCACTGTATAAATTAAATGGTAATTTAAATTGAAGATCTGACAGTTTTGTAGGAATTAATGTTTTCGGAAATATATCTGTATTTATTCCTAATTGCCCATATTTGTTATCACCAAATGCATAAAAATTTCCATTTTTTGTTACTACTATCGTATGATGTTGACCGCAACTGATATCCTCAATATTCGATAATGTCAAAACTGTATAAAATTATCATAATCTAATCTTTATTCATATTATAGCTAGAAACTGGTTTAAATTTACTTACCTTCTGTAAAAATATATACAGCATTTAAAGATTTTTCATTCTTCGTGGAACTTAAACCTAATTGTCCTTTACTACCTGTCCCCGCTACAAAAATTTTATAATCTTCCGTTATTAGAACGGTATGTCTTAAACCTATAGAAATTTTTTTGATTTTTCGATCAATTACAACCTCGAAGGGTTCATGCGTCCACTGTAAATCATTTGGATGCTTTCCCAATTGCCCGAAAGAATTCGAGCCCCATACAAATAATGTGCCTTCTATTGTTAATGCAGCAGAGCAATCCCAACCACATGCTATATCCACAATAACTTTATTTTTTAGCTTTCCATTTAATTTTTGAAATAAAAGAATATCTTCTTTTGTAGAAAAACCCACTTGCCCTTTATTATTCCAACCGCAAGAATAAACGCAACCATAATCATCTAAAATTAAGGTATGACTAGCACCACCAATTATTTTTTTTATTTTTTGTGGTTCTAATGAGCATTTTGATAAATCAACTTCACATGGTAAAACACATTCTTCCGACCGAAATCCTTGACCAAGTTGGCCGTGAGAATTAGCACCCTATGAAATAAACAATTTTTATTTAAAATTACTATTTTAAAATATTCCCGCTCTTTAGTACGATATCCGTTTAAATCTTTTTTATCGATAATGAATAATATTTTCTAATGATGCACTTTCACGCACAATATTTTTAGAAATATTTGTTTATATCGATATTAATAATCATATGAAATAATATTTTATATTTTCAAAAATATAAATCACAATTATCAAAATTTAAATTTGAATAAAATAATTGTAATTATATGTGATAAAAATTATTTACTACATTACCCATGAAATTAAAGAATAAGACATTATAATAGTATTTGTAATATTCTAAAATATTTGTTATTGAATATTCATTAGTTTCGAGTTATTTAAATTTTAATATATAAAAATATATCAAAAATATTTTTAAACTTATCTACAAAACTTAGATACAAACTTAAATACACAATGTTCACTAAATCACATATATAAATATCATCACAAACGAAACATAGAATAGATCTATCATCTAATATACTTTTTTATCCCACATCTAACCTAAATATAGCTTATATAAAACAATATTATTAATTTTACAACATATAAAAATTGAGGATTTTTTAATTTTGATACAATTTCTTTTTTTTATTTCCTATCTGATGATTAATTCCGTTTTCAATGTTAAATTATTATAATTTTTCGATTTTCATGAACAACACAATTTTTTAATATTGCTTATATCATAGATGAAATTTAACTTATAACGCCATCTCTTTTGAAAATGCACAAACTTATTATATATTATCGATATTGTTATCGATAACAAAGTAAATTTATTTATTTAATGAAAATTAAGATATCCTACATTATTTTTATTATTATATTTTCAAAAATAAATTTATATTTTTTTAAAATTTTTGGATTTAATATCTTCTAAATAATATTTATATTTATATATGATCTTTTCAAATATGTAAAAATCATTTATATATGAAATAATTATATGTTAATTTGACAACAATTGAAATATAGTTAAGAATATATTATGTTTGAATATATTATATTAATTAAAAATATATTATGTTTTATGAAATCGTCATCTTAACGATAAATTGTAAAACTAAGAATATAATATCTATATTTTATTGAAAATTTGAAAAAAAAATAATGAAAATGTGTTTGATTGATATTTCGTATCTTCATGATTATGTGCTAATAAAAAGAAAAGTAAAGAAAATGAAATAGAAAGATAGAAGAAAAAATAAAAGAAAGATAAAATACAATGGGAAATATACAGAAATACAAATAAAAATAGAATAAAAATATTAAAATCATCTTTAGAGTGCTGCAAAAATAAAAAATAAAATAGAAATAAAAAAACAACGAATAGAAGAAGATTAAAAATAAGATAAGAATTGATTATTATCATCATTTCTTAAATAACAAAGGTTTCTTTAAAAGTATTTAGAAAAAAAGAATAAGAAATGGTGGCTGATTTTCAATTCCTACCTTTGAAGAAATATCTTTGATATTTATAAGAGATGATATTTTTATCCTATTTCTATTCTTTTCTTTTTTATCTTTTTTTTTTATGTATTTCATTGGAATAGCGCTGATTATAATATTTCTTCTTTCACTATTTTTCTGTTCTAAAATTTATTTATTGTTCAAAAGTAGTCTTATCTAATTAATATCTAATTAACTTTATTGTTCTATTTGTTTAATTTGATTAAAATATATTAACGAAATCTGTTCAATCCAATTTTTATATGTTTTAAGTATTTACATATTATACATCTATGCCTACTATTGTGCATATATATTATGCACAATTATGTATTCTTTTATGTTATAAAGAATATAATATCTATTTTGTAGTTAAGTAAGTAAAATGTTTAATAAAATTTATATGTCATTGATTGAATATTTCATTCCCTTTCTCATATTCTTTTATAATTCTCTACAATTATAAATTATCTTATCTTTAAAACTGCGTAAAATGATATACAGATACATGATTTTATGTTATGTATAATAAGTTTCAGCTTTTTTGAGGAAGATGGTGCTATTAGTTAAATGTTAAAAGAGATACAGTTCGTATATATTATAATGCATATAAATAATTTTATGTTTTGTTTGATAAATTAAATCTATTCAAACATGAATTTTTTTTTTCATATGTATAGAATTATTATTTAATTGATTTTATTATAACGTTGAATACAATATTGATGTATATCATAACATATATAACATGGAAGAATTAATAAAGTTTGACATCAAAGAGGTTAAAACTGATCTTTTACGCGCGATAAACGAATGTTCCCAACGCGGATTATTACATACTACAAAATGGTATAATCAATTGATATATAATCAAACGAATATTTCATTATTATGGGAAATGAAAAATGTATTTTTTCTACAGGCTAGCAGAATTAAGTTATTCTCTAAAAGATGTTAAATTAAACATTCATGATATTACCGCCGATTTATATTTATCGGATACAAGCGATGAGGAGGATACATATATTTTAGCAAAAACGTATTTTGATTTAAAAGAATATGATAGAGCAGCTTACTTTACTGAGCAATGCAAAACTCCAAAAGTTCGATTTTTACATTTATATTCTCGCTATTTATCTGGAGAAAAGAAAAAAATAGATGATATGACAGTAGTTCCTCCAGATCCTTTAAAAAATGAGAGTTTAAGATTATTGTGTGCTGATTTGAGAAAAGATCACCTGGCAGATAAACTTGATGGATTTGGTCTTTATCTTTTCGGTGTAACATTAAAAAAATTACAACTTACCAAAGAAGCTACAGATGTATTGGTTGAAGCAACTCATAAGCAGCCTATGCATTGGGGATCTTGGTTAGAATTAGCTTCTTTAATTACTGATAGAGAAAAGCTTGAAAGTTTATGCTTATCTAATCATTGGATGAAGCATTTTTTTATGGCTCATATGTATTTAGAGTTGCAATTAATAGATGAAGGTTTAGCGTTATATTGTGAATTACAATCAATGGGATTTGAAAAGAATGGTTATGTACTTGCTCAAACTGCTATTGCTGTACATTATAGAAGAGGTAATGTCATATTTTTAAACAAATTATTAATTTTTATAGTATATTATTACAATATATTAAATTATAATATTTTAATTTTAGATGTTGATAATGCTATAGAAACATTTAAAACAATAATAAAAGAAGATCCTTATTGTTTAGACAATATGGATACATATTCTAATTTGCTTTATGTAAAAGAAATGAAAGTTGAATTAGCATATTTAGCACATAGAGCAACAGAAATAGATAAATATAGATTAGAAACATGTTGTATAGTAGGTAAGTTTACTACATTCCATAGCAAAATATGTGAAAATTTATTATTTTATTGTTTGATTAATTAAAATATGTTTTTTCAGGAAATTATTATAGTTTAAGAGGAGATCATCAAAAAGCAGTAATGTATTTTCATAGAGCATTGAAATTAAATCCACAATATCTTTCTGCTTGGACATTACTTGGCCATGAATTCATGGAAATGAAAAATACCAATGGTGCTATTCATAGTTATAGACAAGCTATTGGTATATGGACTTTCATATTCATATACAATATTAAATATCTATTTCTATATGTATTAATCAATTTCTTTATATAGAGGTTAATAAACGGGATTATAGAGCATGGTATGGTTTGGGTCAAACATATGAAATCTTAAAAATGCCATTTTATGCATTATATTATTACAAACAAGCCCAGCTTTTAAGACCACACGATAGTAGAATGGTATTAGCTTTAGGAGAAGCATATGAAAAACAAAATAAAATACAAGATGCATTGAAATGTTATTATAAAGCATGTAATGTTGGTGACATTGAAGGAATGGCATTATTAAAATTAGCTACGTATGTATTAAAGATATTTCCTTTATGACGTATATGATGTATATATATTTAAATTTGTTCTAATATACTGTAGGTTATACGAAAAATTAGGTGAACATGATCATGCAGCAGCAGCTTATACAGATTTTGTGATGGATGAATTTAGAAATGCAGATAGAACTGATTTGAGTCATGCATATAAATATTTAACACAATATCATTTAAAGAGAGAGCAATTAGATTATGCTAATCATTATGCTCAAAAATGTTTGCAATTTGATGAAACAAAAGAAGAAGCTAAAGCATTGTTAAGAACGATTGCCCAAAAAAGAGGAAAATTTGAACATTCAATGGTGGTAATTATAAAATATTTATTAATAATAATAAAATAAAATATTATATTTTAGAATTAAATAATATTAATAAAATTTTAATATTATATTAATTATAGATAGAAGATATGAATGAAACAGATCCAGTTATTGAACAAGGAGAAAGACCAGATGTTACATCAGGAAGTCAATTATCGCCAATGAATTTATCATTTATGCCTACGCCGTAAAATACTGAAGAAAATATCTTAATTCTTTAAATTTTGCTTTATATATTTTGTATATATTTTTAATAAATATTTTAACATTAAGATCGATTTTTTCATAATGAATTTTTCTTTATTTTATATATATATATATATACATATAATTATTTTTTATACAAAAAAAACTTTATTTGTTTATAAATAAATTTGTTTGAAATAAAAATATTATTCATAATAATTTTTTTCTAGGAATTATTTAACGTTTCTGAAGAATTGTTATAAGTAGAAAAATCCATAAATTCGGGATAATTGTAATAAAGATGTGGCATTGGTGGTACAATTGTTACCGTGTTGATACGAGAATTATAGACAGAATTTTCATACATCGAAGATGTTAATATAATATTTATAGGATCATATATTTGAGACAATAAAGGTCTATTTTGTGGTATTTCAGGAAAACCAGGAGGAGGACGAGTACATCTTGGAGTATTTGCATTATTAGATATGTTTATGTGCCTTACTGCACTATTTATATCAGAAGTTATAGATGTATCTTCAACGAAACCAAGATCTGTTGATGAAGATGATGTACTGCATGACGTAATTTGTTTATGTGCGATTCTTAAAAATCCAATACTTGATTCTTCATTATTCCTTATGTAATTTAATTGTTGTACTATCACTTTACCCTAAAAAAAAATAAATAATATGTTAAAATTATTGAATAATATAGAATATAAATAGAATAAAATAAAAATTGTAAATGATGTACTTGAAAATGATTGAATTGAGATTTGCAGTAAAATTGTTGTTCAGAGGAACCATTCGTATCAGTTGATATCACTTCAACATCGTTATCTATCAAAAGGCTGTTATCCGTTTGCGTAGCCATTTCTTTATATTTAATATTTTTATATTTTAGTTTATTAATTTTTATTGGCAAACGATTTCTTGAAAAACGATTTGATTTATTTTTAGGCGAAATATTTTTTTGAGACTCGTCTTTTTCTTCCTTTGTATTTTTGTCACTTCTATATTTTGTATACTTTTCGTTTTCGTGAGATATAACTTTTTTTCTTTTAGCATTGGTACATTCAGTTTTCTTCATTCGTTCCTCATTTTTTGATTCAGATATAAACGGGGAATTGTGAGAATAATTATTGATTACTTTACGACAATAAAAATTATTTTGTTTTGATCTTTCGCATTTACAAGAAGCACAACATGTATGGAACGAAGAAGAATTAAATTCGTCTTCCGAAGAATTATATTGTTTTTGAAATATCTGTGCAACTTCTTCATTTACAGAAATGCTATCTTGTTCATCAATGAATGATTTCGAAAATTGTGTTTGAAAATCATTGTTCGTTGCATTTGTAGACACTTCATTTTCTTGAGATGTAATTATTTCAGAGTTCATATTATTAACAATGTGTTCAATTGATATCTCTACAGGTTCTTCCGCGATTTTACATGATTCTATAGATCTATTAATATCTTCATTCTCTATTTTCATGTTCATTATTATTATATCATTCGCGACGTTCCATAATTCAGAAGAGTCAAAATTTTCTTTAGTAGTTATTATTTTATCAGTATCGTCATTATTTTTCTTTTCTTTGTCATTCTTATTATGAGACGACGCATATTTATCTTCATTTTTTGGATTTTCTGTTTTTTGTTCTGTCTTTATTTTCTTTTCTTCATCGTTTACCTCATATTTTTTATCAATGGAATCCTTATATGTTTTCTCTATATATTTTTTGGAATTAATGAATTTCGAAGAAATTATACTACATATGCAAATATATAAAAAATACGCTTGGAATATGATATATTTAATATTATTTTTCAATGATTGCAAAATTTTTATCAATGACATGAATATCTTTAATATTTTTGAATTTTGTTTCGATATTTTTCGAAATAATTTTCGTTTGCTTCTGAACACAAATTTTGATAATTCTTGACGAGGTAATATTTTTTGATGAATTACCTTGAAAAAAATATGTAAAATATAAATGCAATTCTTACAATATATTTAAACTTTTAACTTACTAATTAAATATATAAATTATTATATATTATAATATATTTACAAACAATATAAAAAAATATATATAAATATATAATATATAAATATATAAATATATAAAATAAAATATATAAATATATAAAATAAATATATAATATAAAAAAAACTTGTTAAGTTTTGAAACGATATATTTACATATAAAACTAAAAAATGTTGATCATTAAACAAATAAATATACAGATATTAAAAATTTGTGTGATGAAATACAATTAATGAATTTCATTCGAATTTTGCGCGAGGTAATTTTGTGTAAAAATGAATACTTTTTCAAACATCAAAAAAATTTATTATTATATAAATATTATTAAAAGTTAGATAATTTAATTAAAACATAATTAATATTAATTTATTTATAAGGTAATACCATTATAAATACATATCAAACACTGTATTGTTTCGAGTGATAAGTATTTTAATTAATTATTTTTATTTGATTAAACAAAAAAATATTATAAAATAACAAATATAAAAAAAAAATTACCTTCATTGTTAAATTAATGATTTCTAACTTTACATAACTGTTATTTCTTTTTTTTTTTTTATAAACGAAATTACTTACTTTATCATTGAAGTGATATTGTCCATTTTTTTTGCTTATATTTTTCTTTGACATGATTGTTGATTGTCGATCACTATTAAAATTCAAAAAAAAAAAATAAATAAATTCAAATTTCTGTCTAGTTTGTAGCAAACACTCGTAACGCACAGTACAAGAGACAAGTCACAAGTAAAGTAGAAAATTAGCCTGTAAGGAAAAGTACCTTGTTTCCTGATTGGACGATCAGGAAGAGAAAATTCGTATGGAAAGTTCAAAAGAAATTCGGGGGTGATTATCCCTTCCGAAGTCTTGGCTATAAACCGTTTGATATTCTTTTACTTTCAGGACAATTTGCCTTCTCAATGTTGTTTATTATTAGATATGTTAATTAAATCGAGTTCCATTTAAAATAATTCCATAATTAATAAAAAGATTATTTAAATTTTTAATTATGATTTAACAATTTTTAAATTTTAATAATTAATATATTAATATATATATATATATATATATATANATTTATATTATATTTATATTATAGTATAAGTTAATATAATATAATTTATGATGTATAATATTTGTTGATTATGAATCAACCATTTGTTAAATAAAATTGGAAAATGCGCGTACAATAGAAAGGAAACAATTTATACCTGTTCCTTTGAAATTTTAGAAAGTTTAGACTTAAGGACTAAATGTGACAAGCTTGTCTTGGAGAATTACAGTTATTCTTTTATTAGCTATGTTTACCATTTACCAAAAATTGTCTTTTGTAAATATAAGAAAAATATTATACAAAGGATGATTTCATAAAGCATCAGTGCTTCTCATTTACATTTTACAATATATTATTACAAATTTATTTCTCAATAATTTTATAAATTTTGGAATTTTATAAAATTATTTTTTATTATTATATAAATTAATTGATTACTATATACAAACTTTATTAATATATGTTATTATGTTAGAGATATATAAAAATTTAACAATTATAAAGCATTGTTATTTATTAAATTCACACGAAAATTTATGCACGTATATATATATATATATATTTGCATATATACATTTACATTGGAATTATTGATGCGTGTACTTGTTCACATAAGTATATACACGCAATATAAGCATGCACCATTTATTGCTATTTTAATATATTTTAATTGTATAATTATTGAAATATCTAAAATTATATATAATTTTCTGAATTATTTTTTATATTTGTTATATTTTTTTAAATGATATTTTAATAAATATTTTTTTCAATAATTAAATTTATTATCTAAAAGATTATTTTTTAAAATTTATATTTTTATACAAAGAATATAAAAGAAAAGAAGAATTTTTGAATAAATTTCTTTTTATTTTTTTATCGATTACTTTAAATTCAATAAAATAGTAAAAAAAAATATATTGCATTGCAATAAAAGTTTTTAAGATCGCGCGCAATTCAATAAAATATGGCAGCCATATTGACTATGTATTCCCAACCCAGTACCAAGGATGTTTGTGCGTGCCTGGCACCACTGCTGTTATATCGCGGTCGTTGTCGTCGTCAACGTCGTCGTTTTCGTTGTTATTTCTATTATCGTCGTCAACGTTATTCCTATCGTTGAATAATTTCGTTGACGTGCAAAGATATCTATCAAACGATTCACAACAGAGAAACAACATTCTAACAAAATCGAAAATTTCTATTTGCGAAATGTCAAATCAAATATGTCTAAAATGGAACAGTTTTTTAAACAATATCGCCACGAGTTTCGAAAGTCTTTGGGAGGAAGAAGGTTTAGTAGATGTGACATTGGCAAGTGATGGACAGTGTCTTACAGCTCATAAAGTGATTCTCTCAGCAAGTAGTCCTTTTTTCAAAAAAGTTTTTCAGGTTGGTTTTCTATAGTTTTCTATACTTCATGATTTGGTTGAAGTTTTGACAGTTATTCTATTATTGAAAAAAGTTCGTTATTAGCCTCTTTAATCAATAATATTTAAGAAAGAAATTCTTTAAATGTATAATCGTACAAATTTGAGGTTAGCCTACTTTGAACAATACGTGTCATATTTTAAATTTGTCGTGCTTCATTGCCACGTGATTTTGATCACATTTGTATTTTATATATATATATATATATATATATATATATATAGTTTAATAAAAAATATTGCCTAAAAAATTTTTTCTTCAATATTTATAGACAAATCCCTGTCAACATCCAGTTATAATACTCCAAGATGTACACTTCAGTGAACTAGAAGCTTTACTTATATTTATATATAAAGGAGAAGTAAATATTGAACAAAAAAATTTGCCAGCACTTTTAAAAGCTGCAGAAACATTACAAATCCGTGGTCTTTCGGGAGGAGATATATTTGCTAAAGAATCTTATAAAAGATTAGTAGAATTGGAACAGGCAGTAGAAGAAGGAACAGGTAGTAAAGAAGAAAATCCAAAGAAAAAACAAAAATTGAACAAACATCAAAATTCTATATTAGAAACAGCACTGACACCTAAAGTATCTCAAGTAGAAAGCACAGATGAATCTACAACCAGTGAACAAGGTGGTAAAGAAGGAGATTATTTATTGCAAAAAAATATGCAAAATCCAATCTATCAACGTTTAGAAATGAAGGTTAATTATTATATTAATTTAAAATTTTTTATATGATATTAGTTAATGAAACATGAAATAAATATAATTTATTATATTTTCAGATAGAACCATTAGAAACTGTATTAGAAGATTCTCAAAAACAATCTTCAACGGACAAAGATCCAGCAGAAAGATTAGATACTGGACAACTTGAAGGAAATCAAGGTTAGTAATATTTTGAAAATTATATGATATTGCTTTATATTTAAAAAAATAATAGAAAATATAATCATATGCATGTTATTATTAGAGAATATGTTACATTTATCTTCTAGCAATTTATGCATATTTTGATATTTCATTTTTATATACATATCTTTTATTGCATTATATCTTGATAAGATAATTTAGAGAGAAAAAAATAATTGATTATATATATATATTGATTTATTATGATTAATATGGCAAAAAGTTATATTAAGATTTATTTATTATTTGATCGATAAAAATTACTTATTACATTTGTCTGAAATTTTATTTAAATTAGAGTGGATATTAGGTGCGTATTAATTTTCGACGCTTTCTCAGATTCTTGAGTTAGTTTTGATTGCCACTTCTGCTTTATTTACATTGGTACACATATTTCTTTCATTCCTTTTTATTTCGTTCGATGTTACAAGCAAACTCATAAAGGAAATGGAAACGTGTGTAGATAGTAAGTAAATATGCGAATAAATTAAAAAAATATGGATCGGAGAAACTAGAGGTCAAGGCATAGATAATATTTAGTTATCTAGTTCGATAGATGATTAAATTTTGAACAAGGTTTCGTTTAATATTTTATTAAATTTGAAAAAAAGTCCTGGCTTCTAGTACTCGGAAATGTGATCTAGATTTTGTTTTATATTTATGCGTAAAAAAAAAAAAAAAATATCTGTGCATGCGTGGCGAAGAAGAGAAAGGGAATGATACGCGATCCGATCGTTTAACACGGCATTAAACGAATCTAGTCGAATTTGCTTAATTGTTCGGTACGCTGCAATTCACGCGTCAGGGGGATCCTCCGTGTCTAAAGCAGGCTGTGCTCTGATGTGTGTGGTAGGGTCTGGGAACAGTCCTGCTGAAGATATTTCCGGTTTATCTGGGTTATCCGGCCTAACTGGATTCTCGGACGTGAAGCCACTGCTATACGCGTATCAACAACTACCTTACGCCGATCTTCTGCCGAGTCCGGAGATAATTTCAACGTGGGCATCCTCTCGACCGATGGATCATTTGGCCTGTGACCTTATGAAGATCCTTTTTACTCCGGAGGAGAGGATTCTTTGTAACGTAAATGGCAAGATGGGGAAGCAACAATTCGATAGTAACAAAATACATTTGATAAGAGAAGTTCTGTTGCACTTTAGTGGTATTGCACCCAATAGCGTCGAATGGGAGGAAACGTGGAAAAATTGCGTAACTAAAATCGATACTAGCAATAGGGGCTTGAAAAGGTATCTATTCCAAAGGCGGTCGGTTTACACTCAATGACTAGGGCGTTTCAGGTCAGGCGTAAAACGGAAACGTTTTCACTGGCTGGAATAAAGTGTGATTTTTCTCGCTGATTCGTCATTTCGATTCTCTTAAAGATCACTTAGGATCGTTTTAGATCGCCTTGGAAGTTTCCGTGTTCTTTCTTTTTTCAAAAAGGGATACCAATAGGTGGAGCGAGAAAATTCAGAGAATATAGTAGAACGTGTTCAAAAAGAGATTAGAGAAACGGAAAATATTCTTAGGCATCGTCCAACTATTTATTACGCTTCACGTTTGCTTTCATCAGGCAAATGATCGACTAATTAATTCGAATATATTTTGTTAAGAAATTTTTTTTTTTTTTT
>NW_006264009.1:306268-308420 GCF_000469605.1 Apis dorsata
GAGGAAAATCGATCGATTTTTTTTATTCGATTCCTTTGATTTTTTTTTTTTTTTTCATCCTTGTGCAATGTAACATTCCATCCATTTATTAATTTACGATGTTCACGCAGATTCGCACTCTCGCCGTAGACGATCTATATAACATCTATTAAACGTATCGTATCATAAGAATCCACGGAGTTTCTTATACATCAAGACAAGATTACTGTACGCGTATAGATGGATCTATAAGTGTGCGTTTACCGATATACGTACTGTTATATACGTGTGCGAGAATAATCACGTCTCGCATTATTGACGACTTTAGAAAAAGAGAAATACGTGTTATGATGTAACGATGAGAGTAGTAATATAAATATATGCTTCTTAACGTTTAAGGGCGTTCAATATACCGTGACGAGACCTCACGCGAACGATTCGCAGCTATCGATGGCACACCATCTTTTTCTACCTTTTATGTCGAACGGTATAAACGAGTCTGATTTTCGCGTTTTACCACAATTCTGTTTTCTCTCGTTTGATCTCGCAAAAAAAAAAAAAAAAAAAAAGAAAAAAAAAGGTACGAAACGCTTCGAGTTGACTGTTACTATTTAAATCTGTGCGATTGTAGACAAAATACACACATACACACAAATGACTGGTTGCAAATAAACCTATTTTACATTTTTAATTGTCTCATCATTTCCTGACATTCCGTTATCCTTTGTCCATGCACACCGCATGCATGGATTATTTAATTTTCAATTTCATATTTTATCAACACGTGTATTTCGAATATATTTATTATTTCTAATAAAATTTGGAAGAAAAGGAATCGCATAATCATAAGAAGAACAAACGTTCCACGTTATGCAAACCGTTTCACCGTTTCCATTTTGATTCCATTCGAAGTTTTATCCCATTTCCCAAAGAAAAGAAAAGAAAAAGAAAAATGAACCTGACGATGAACCGACAATCTCCTTACTCGAATTCCTTTCTTTAACTGGTTTTATCGAAGAAAAACTCGAATAAAATGAATAAAAAAAAAAGGAAGAAAAATTTGAAGTCGCGGACTGGAATTACTTGCAGGATCATCGAAGCCGAATGTAACCGTAATCGCCGATGCACGAGAGGCCTCGACCCCTTCGCCCGAGCCGGAAACACATGCGAGACTTCCAATTGGCCTTGATCGAACACCACCTTGGAATACGTATCGACACAACGACGAGGTTTACTCGCCGAATTATTCGAATTCGGAATCGATGCCCGATCAACAGGAATCCATGAACATACTCGTGGAACGGAATGCGAGAGTTCTGCGTTCTGTCTTTCCCACTTGTCCGGGGGCAGCTAACAATTCGGAATTCTCGGAGGAGACAGTGAAGGGTGCCACGGCGTATCCACCATTTCCGTGTCCGTTTTGCGACAGGGCGTACACAAGTTGGGGTTTTCGACGAAGGCACATCAAAGCCGTCCACACGATTTCACCATCTTTAAACTGTAAATGGTGCTTACAGGTATGCACGTGACGATTGCGATATTCGATAAGGATATAAAAGGAACGTTTCTTCCAGGTTCTTCCTACGCATGCGGCTTGGAGAAGTCACGTAATATTGGCGCACAATCTGTCCGCAAGCGACGCGCATAATGGTCTCCTGATTTTGGAGGAGGCGCATATGGTTTTACAAATTGCACGCCCTACCAGGTTGGACACTTTAGTTAATATAATTAAACAGAATTCTCAGCAGAACAACAATCAAGATACGAATTCACAATCGGAGAAAAATTGAATCGTCGTTGATCGTGATACAGCGAATTCGTGATCGAAATTTTGTTGTTGATGGAGATTTTTTACAAGGAAAGTTAGAAAAAATTTATATATTTTTTCTTAATTAGAATATTCTCATTTTCAGAGAATAGATGAACGAATAAAATATTTTTATACGAATAATCGCCTTGATCGGCGATAATTGTTTTTCTTTTATAATATTATTTTTTATATATTTTATTTTTTATATATGTATATTCTGATTGTATATATCGCTTTTATAGTCAGTTATTCGATGGCCAGTATCACGCTTCGTAGCGTAATGTATTTTTATTGCTGTATCCATTTGGATTCTTGTAAAAAAGAAATAAATAAATATTTAACATATGACATACGAAGCATTCT
>NW_006264009.1:308658-315691 GCF_000469605.1 Apis dorsata
TGTTATCAAAAATCAAAAATTAAAAAGATCTCTTTTTCAAATTTTTTATTGCTTAAAATGTACTTATATGATAGTGCATCAGTCGATATTTTTATAAATATTATATATTATATATATATATATATATAAATATTATATATTTGTAAAAGTGATGGGAGTTTCGTGCTATGCAAATCGATATTGTGCAAAGTGCATTTTTTTTTATAATAATTCGATTCTTTTAATAAATGAATATCGTGAAATACAATAAAAGAAATTCAAATATAAACTTTTAAATACATTTTCTCGTCAAAAAGATAGGCCACATATGTTATTTTTAATCTCTCAATGACGCGTGTAATATTTTCACGAATAATATCCAAAATATTAAGAGTTCGGAATATACAATTGGTTAGAAATATCATATAGCTTAGCGTATAACAAAAGAAATCGTTTTATTTTAAATATAAAATGATAGCACAACAATATGAACTTATTTAATAATGTATCTATTCCTTCTTCTATTCTATCACTTTTATCATATGATTTGATTGATAAAGATTTTGTATATAAATTACAAATGTAAATTTAAAAATATCCCATAAACAATAATGTTTTTTTAATTCGTATACTGTTTACTATTCTTGTATAAATTACGAACAAATAATCAGCAATTTTCAATAATAATTAAGATCAGAAAAACGTACAAGCTATCGTAAAACGGATATATTATTTTCATTAAAATTGGATCAATCTTGATGTACGTATAACCGCATTATCTCGTTAAAAAATATAATTAGGTCTGAAGAAATAGGTTCTGATTTGTATTGAATACTCATTCATTCTTCCATTAATGAATTTGATATTTGTCTCATCGAAATAACCGATATCATTACGTTGCTTCCTTCTATTTGTCGTCATATTGTAAATAATGCAATCTCTTTTCATTTTCTTATACGATATGAAAATAACATCAAAATCCAGAACTATCAAATTTTTTTTAAAATCTTAGAATACTATTCTTTTCCATTTTTTTTTCAAATGCACTTTTTTTTTTACAAAATATAGACGTTCTGTTTTGTGCTTCGTCGTTAACGTAGGTTTCTTTTTTACTTTTAGTCTCTTAATATTTTTGCATGATTATAGAATATTTCAACGAATATTTGAAACAAATTTTAATATCGCATTTTTTCATTATTTGCTTCATTGCTTGTCAACAACGAATTGAAAGCTACGAAAATTCGAATACGAAAAAATTGTTCGCTTATCATGATTGGATAAAAATGATGGCTGATCGATCATATTTTTCTTTTTGCCATAATCTAAAACATTTTTTAAGAAAATGTATATTTTATTGACTTCTTTTTATTACTATTGATATTTTTGATACTGATAACTATTTTAATTTTAAAATCTGTTTTTTTTTCAGAATCGAGTTTAATTTTTTCCACATTCTATATATGTTATAAATTTTAAATAATATTATATATACTGCAATCTTTATTTATTGATGGATTTATAATGGAATACCAAGCAATTTCTAAACATATTAACAAAGTGTGCTATCATTTCGGTAATGAACAGTTTTTCTTTGATATTTTCAAAATCTAATATATTATGATTTATTCCCAATGAACCGCATATCTTAAATTCTTAATGTTTTGATATTATTCATCACAAACGGAAAATATTATTATCAGTCATTGAGAAATTAAAGATAGCACGTGTGCGCTATCTTTTTAACGAGGAGTGTAATTCGAAATAAGTGTTTAATTCTTCTGTGGATTAATCCTTCTTAAGTGCATTGACTTAATATTTTAAGCAGTTTCTTGTTACTATTATCATTATCATTATTATTATCATCATCATTATCATTATCATTACCATTATTATAATTATTACTGTTACTGTTATTATTATTATTTTTTGTGGTGTAATAATGCAAATATCTGTGTATAATTTAACAAGAATATCTGTATGCTGTATATGGCCAATATAAAAAATAACTGTCAACAATTGTACAATGAGCAAGGAATATCGCTAACTGTTGAAGAAGACAAACGGGCACGCTGAGGAACGAATCGCTCGATGAAAATCATTGTACATTGGACAAAAATTCCGACGTCATCGTCTCGCCCGAGGCGAGAATGAAAATTTATAAAAGAAGCTTACACGACGAAACGTTATTACAAACGATACATCTTGTCTCTAAGTAAAAGAGAAACAAAGAAAAGCATTAAAAAAATATACGTATGTACATATTTGTGGATAAAAAAATTTCCCTCTCTGAGTCAGCAACATTGGTGAATTGGGTATCAATCTTTTCAAATCATATATACTCGTACATTTGTTTTCCATCGGAACAGCTACAAGTATCTTGCGGGCTTCTCAAATTTTTCTTTTTTTTTTTTTTTTCTTTTTCTCGCGATATTAGCAATTCTAATTGGCCCAGTTTTTCGTGGTGGCGGTTTCGATACATAGGAAGGTTTTCGTCGTTTCGTCGATTCGAATTTTTACAACTCGGCCACGTAACCCTCGATAACGATTCCCGGTGCGATCTCAGCGGTCACACTTTCCGAGGGCGCGTTACCACCTCCGATGCCCGATCGATCCTCACCCCAGACAGCCTCTTTCGCGTATTTCTCAGACATTCGGACCATTTCGTTGGGACTCCACTCGAGAGAATCTCTACGACTACCTCCGCTTTTATATACGATGTTCGATTCGCTCTCCCGATTTCCACGATATCCCGTACTTGGCAGTGGTGACGGTGAATGAGAATGACTCTCGAAGATGGAGGGACGCTTCAACGATGCTCGATAAGACGTTTTTCTCAACATTGCCTGTTCGAATCAACATCGAGCAGGTTATAGTCTTTTTCCTTTTTTTTTCTTCTTTTTTTCAATATACGCTCTCCCAAGCAATCACTTTTGTAATTTTTTATAATAATCTTACCTGAAAATTGAACGGCGGTTCATCGGTGTCCTCGTTATAGTTATAGTTATCTCTACGACCTATCATTTGCAATTCTTGAATCGGATTGATACTGAAATAGAAAGATGGAAAGAACAAAAATGAAGAGAAAGAAGTATAGGTATTGATTTTATATCAGAGATTGTCTTAAATATCAAAGGTTATTAGTTTTACTAATAGCGTGATCGAACCGATTAGAATTGCCGTTGTTATTCTTGCTAGTTTTATTTTCGTATTCCCAATTATAGGTAGCGGTATCTACGTTGCTTTTACTTCGAATATTCGAGCTATAATTGTCAGTGCTATGTACGGGGGGTGGTTGTGGTTGATTGAACGGTACAGGTGGAGGCGGTGCGTGTTTTCTAGAGCGTATCGATCCGATACTATCGTAATTCTGAAAAAAAGAGAGATGGTCAGAATGGAGAATGAACGAATGTAAATATTATTACGAGTATAAATAATAAAAGAGAATAAAAGAAAAAAAAGTAAATTTAATTTATAGTTAGTGAAATTTACTGAGCGAGGATCATGAGCGTTAGCGGGTGGCACGGGAGTAATGCTTCTTGAAGTGTAATGATATCCTGAATCATCCATTCTGTTTTGGGACAGAATCGCATCGGGTGGACATCGGATCGAAACATTCGGATCTCTGGAAAACGGAGTGTCGATCAGATCTTGTCCCTCGATGTTCGAATGTTCACGATGTGGCGAGTTCGTCGTTTGAACTTCAACGTCTGAAAAATGCAGAGCAATTTTGGATGGAGAGTAAATTCTCTCCGAAAAAGAGCTCAAGCAATCGCGGTTTTTTTTATATTCTTTTATCTATTTTTGTATCGTATTATTTATTATCATTATTATCATAAAACGCGACAATTGATCCCGATCAACGAAGGATTTAAAATTTCTTGTCGATTACATTGTCGAACACATTGATAAAATTAATATTAATTGACTGAAAGAGAAATTGATGAAAAGAGTTAGACAAACTGCATACACAGAATGATACGAAAGAAGATTATCTGCATTTTATTTTAACGTCAGAGGGAATTATGAATCAAGAACGATATGCACTCTGTGTGCGCAGTGTGCGATGAACTTAACACAAGGTTAAAAAAAAAAGAAAAAAAAAAGAAATAGAATGATAATTGAAATGTACGAAAAAGATGTGAGAAAAAATTCCGTTCTCGAGTGGATAAAGATGACGAGTTATCGATGTTATCGATCCAGCTCGATTGGGCGAAACAAAATAGTGATAGGCACCTTTGGTACGACTTTGGTTGCTGGTGGCCCAAGGCACTGTATGTCTTTGTAATGGCGCGTCCCAAGCTTCGTGCTCTTCGTCAGATGCCAATGACGACGCGTATCTGCGAGAACGTGATTTTCAGTCCACAAAACTTCAAAGAGTTTTTAAGCGGCTCTTATGTTGCGATAGAGACGGCACACAATGAAAGACGAAAAATAATGACAAAACAGCACATTTACAAAAAAAAAAAAGAAGGACAACGCGAAAGGCATTTTGTATTGCGAAACAAAACTTTTATATTATTCGTATCGTTTAATTTTGAATTCGAATCACGCGATGAAAACACAGAAATCTATATAAAAACTACACACGAACACGATTAATGATAAATGAAATTCTAATGAAAGGAATTGACGCTAATTTTATCTGAACAATTTTCTAAAAAGAGAAAAGGGGAAAATTGGAAGAGGAGAATAACATAAAATCGACTCACCCAACATTTTTTATTCCTTTATTTGAATAAGTAAAAGCTAACTCGGAATTAAAGTTGAAAGGTAACTTGTGTACTTCGGGTAATTTCATTTGGCCCAAGTACGTGGATGGCGAAATATTAGTATTTACTTTATCTATGGATATTTCTTTATTCATCGTCGCAAGAGATACTATTATCGCTTGATTGAACAGATGCACCTGTTTAAAAATAATTTTAAATGAAATTTTAATCTAAAAATCTATTATTTATTATTAACTTGAGAAGAAAAAAAATAAGAAAGATCTTGTTTACTTGTTGCGAAAATTGCACGAGGTCTTGATACCGGGCTGCACGGTACCGTAGAAGAACTTGAAATATGCTTTTCGATCTCCATTTGCTGCTGTAAAACTTCATCATATCTATCATTTGCATACTCATCTTTTCCTTCGTTAAAAGAGGCTTCATCTCTGTTCTTACTAAATATCCCCTGTACACTATTTTTTCATATAACATTATAATTAATCATTATAAGAATGGATAATGGAACGTGAATTAAAAATATGAGATGAAAACGACTATTAGGCTCGTCAAAAAATTTTGTTTCCCTCATGTTTCATCAAACATCTTATTTATATTTGTCCTACCTTTCTGAACAACTACAGCTGCCTCTTCTTCCGTTAGCTCCACCGTCTTCTTTTTCTTTATAGACGCTTTCTTCACTGAAACAATACTCGTTAAATTTCTTGTCGTAAAAAAGAAAAAAAAAGTACGAGCCTCTTAAAAAAAGAAATAAAAACAAAAGATATGGAAAAACGATGAATCGGCTCGCATCTAATATCGCGTTTCTTTTCCTTATCAATTTACCTACCAATTTCTTTTTTTATATTGGACGTAATCTTCGACGCCATGTTTTTGCGCGCTAAGAAGGCTCTCATCATGCATTGAACTTTTATTATTTTTTTCACTTGTGTCTCGTACAAGCGCGAAAGATATTCCTCGTTATAATATTTCAAAAATACTTTAGTCTTTCCAATTATCCAACCTTCCAATTTTAATCTGATCAATAGCAATCGACAATTGTCCTTAGTTATTTCTACGGTTTCATCGAAATCGAACGCCAAGAATTGATATCTAATCGTGAAAGGTTTTTTCAGTTTAGTTTAATTTCAGTTCAGTCAAAAAAAAAAAAAAAAAAAAAAAAAAAAAAAAAAAAAAAAAAAAAAAAAAAAAAAAAAAAAAAGAAAAAAAAAGAAAAGAAAAAAAATCGGAATAGAAAGAAAGAATCGATCGAAAATATATTTTTATATTCGTGGATGGATATAAAAGTTTAGTTCACCTTCGAAGAAATTCTGGAAAAGTTATTCTATGGGGATAACCATGTTGTCTGGCTTTGGCAGTGTCAAGAACCGCCAACGCTCTGATCTGTTGTCTAACGACCTCTCGATAAAACCCACGAGGTGTCCCTTCGAGATCTGATCTTATGCATCTGATGAAATGTATACCACCGCTTCCGCCTCCTATCGAAAGATTCTTAAGGATTTCAAGGCTGGTGGATTTAAAGATAGCCGCGCACGTTCTCATTTTCCGTATCTGGGAGAATTGGCCTCGGGATGTAGTGTTAAATCTCTGTTTATAAAATAACAATCGTCAAATCACATTTTTCTAAACTTCAATTTTTTTTCCCCATTTTCCTCAGAAGATCGTCGATTTATCGCTTTCATTTTTTTTTTTCCTCTAATCTCGTTTTCGTTCTACTTTTTACTTTTATTAATTTATTTATTTTTTTTTTTTATGAAATGGCAAAAATTGAAATTATTACTATCAATATCTTACCCTTAGTTTCGATTCCTGCATAATCGTGCTCCATTTGCTTTTGTTCGTCTTCTTTTCCTCAAGATTCGAATGTTCATTGATTATGGTCAAATTACCAGACTTGGTCAGTTTGTTCGTGAACATTTCTTTCACGGTTCCGATGGCCGATTGCCTCAAAGTTTCGATCATCTCCGGAGGGAGAAAGTCACGATTCTTCTCGGCAATATCGCTAGCGTCGTAGATCAATTTCCCTGTGTAATGAGCGACGGTAAATTCATGGGAACTCACCACTTTTACGTAAACATTGCCTGCCCGATTTTGAATTTTGCTTATCACGTGTGTATAATCGAGCATGTTTTTCGATGCTTCATCGATTATGCTGAATAAACCTCTGTCTTTCCCCATCAGATTGTCTATTGCATTCTTGTTATCATAAAACTGTAAACGCTGCATAGGTATAGCCTCTTCTTCTTGTTCTTGCTGTGAATCAACGTTTTAATAAAAGGAAAAAAAAATCTTATCCACGATAAAATTTATTTTATCAAAAAAAAAAA
>NW_006264009.1:315837-319900 GCF_000469605.1 Apis dorsata
CACTGCATCTGTTCGTTCATGGTGTTCACCACCAATTGTTCGAATCGATTTATCGCAAAACATTCGAATCCAAAGAGATCTATCATGTTAATCGCGTATTTATCACCGCTAAAAGACACATTTGTTTTAAGTAATTCCATCTCGTTAATTAATTTCCACGCGATTACTTACAATAAAGAACGTGTCAACGTAAATTTGACGTTGATAGTGTTTACGATCCAATCGACCAATCGTTGATATATCGTATTAGCTAATACATTCCTTGCTTCTTTCGCTTCTTCGTAAGTGTGCTTCCTACGTACTGGGTTTCCATTCACGATCATGCAATAATTAAGCAACGCCCAACTAAATTTCTTCTCGTCTAAATTAAGCAGCTCAGCGACTGGAATAAGAAAAATAATCGTTAATATCATACATAGATTTAGAATATGGAATAATATAGAATATCGAAATATCAAAAATTCTTTACCTTTGTTAGCCGCGTCTTTATTGTCCATATCAGCCTCTCCATTATTATCTTCGATGAAACGAATTTCTCCTAGGATCAAAATGGCTGCCAATATTTTCCAGATCATTTCGCAATGCTCCTCCATCTCCAAGATCTTTAAACTCTCTTTAAACTCCTCGAACTTGGCCACATTTCCTCGCGGATCATTTCGAACTTTGAACGATCGCTTCCTTTCAGTCCCCTTCTCGCTTATTCTCAGATATCTCATCCTTCTTCCCGCCGGTAGATGATATTGTTTCAACTTATTTATGGCGTCCATACCGTCGTAAAAGTAATACAACACGTGAAAATTCGATTGATTCCTGCCGAGAAGATATACGATCATGATTACCGCGTGTCCAATCGATAAATCGTACGATTAGATCTATCGTTAAGGCCGGAACGCAATCTCGAAATCTGATATACGAGTAAATTATTAGTTCTGGTCAAATAACAGAGGCCGATCTTAACCTGTCGCGTATAGAAATGCGCCATTTTTCCAACTGATACAACCAAAATATGCCGCCCGAGGCTTTCCCGGACGATCCGTACGTGGTTTGCACTTGAAACACGCATCTGGTCGAATTAGGATTTAAAGGTGTGGCGGCATTGCTGAAAGCTTGAATTATTTTAACCGCACGTATAAATCTCCCTCCAATATCTTGCAAACTCTGAAATCAAACGAGCAAAAATTGATACTGATGATTATTTTTTTCAAAATAGCGATCGTGTTTCGATGATATATTTTATCACTGATCAAATTTTAACGCCCATAACGTTCTAATATCAAAATTCTATCGTTATTCTATCTTTTTTCTTTTCGATGCGAGTTTTTTTTTATTTGTAAAATATTCGAAATGATTTCTAAGATAATGATTTAAAAAAATCGATTTTTTCTCCCTTAAATTAAAGAACCGAATTGTTTGAAAATAACGAAAACTTTTAAAATAATACTCGTTAATATTAATATTCCTTTAAGAATGCGAATCGATCGACGATCGATCAACTTACTTTCCCTAAATACATCAAATGTTGAATCAGATACATCATATTAGTCGTCTTTCCCGAATTACTCTCGCCTGCGAATAGAATGTGTTGAGCCTCATTGTTGTGCATCACGTCTTGATAAGCGCTATCTGCCACGGAATATATATGAGGCGCGTTATCCGACCGCGATTTGAATTGATATTTTGTGTGAAACTGCAATCAAAACGAGAGAGAGAATTGAATTTAACATTAATTTTATGCAAAATAAACAGGATCAAAGTTATTCAAAGTTATTCGTCGTTAATATTAATCGTATTAGTTAAATGGTCCATTTAACCCTGATGATTAATAAAGATTTATTCGATAAATAATTCTTACATCGGATCCATAAATGTCTTGGTGCTCGTTCGGATTTAAAATTAAAAGTATATCTCCAATGAAACTGTGGTAATAGCCTTGCCGCAATCTTTCGTGCAATTCGTCCAGGATCGTGTCTTCCGTGAGAGTTTCGAGCGCGGCCAGATCTTCCATGAACATAGGCTCCAAAGGATCGGTTTGATGAGTCTGAATCGGCGAGAGAAAGTAAAGATAAGGTATAAGCAAGAACAACGTTATTACGTTTACTTAAAACACGTTTTACCTTCAGGAAACCCTTTCGAACTAATATTTCCAATTTTCTTTCCTGTTTACCTTTCTCACACGCGTCCATCATTAATATCTTGATCTCTTTCGTTAACTGAAAATATTATTGTTATTACAGTTATTTTTATCTCACTCTTTTTCTCCGTTTAATCGTCGTAAAAATCTTTTTTTTACTTAAATTACCAGAAAATCGTTATCGGATAAATCTGTT
The DNA here is from genome assembly GCF_000469605.1 of Apis dorsata. Taxonomy (NCBI): domain Eukaryota; kingdom Metazoa; phylum Arthropoda; class Insecta; order Hymenoptera; family Apidae; genus Apis; species Apis dorsata. The sequence continues at coordinate 318,165 of NW_006264009.1, forward strand.
AAGAAAGGATGTTCGATTATTTCCCCCATGAACGGTCTATTTTCAGGATTCTTTTCGAGACATCTGAAAGACAAGATCGATACGTATGGAATATACGTATGTTCGCGTGAAAATATAAATTCGATCGAATTCACTCGTATAACGAAAATTGTATCGAGAAACGTACTCGGAAATGAAATCGTTGAAATTTTGGGACCAATTGGACGGTCTGTTCAAAGTCGGAGGAGGATTTCGTATTATTTGGAAGAGCGCTCTCGTAGGATGCATATCTTGAAACGGTGGTTTTCCATCGGCCAACTCGATCGCCGTGATTCCTATTGCCCAGACATCGGCCCTGTTTCCATATCCCTCGGTGTTATTCCCTTTACTCATGGCGACTTCCGGCGCCATCCAACTCGGCGATCCTACGCAAGTGTATCTCTTTCCTATTTCAGATTGGCACGTTCTCGACAGGCCAAAATCGACCAACTTTATCTCTCCCTCTTTGGTCAGTAATATATTATTGCCACGTATGTCACGGTGCATCACGTTGTTCTCGTGCAGATAAATCATCGCCTGAGAAGGATAATAATTCTGTGAGACGGGTCGGGAAGGGAACGCAATCGTAAGAACGCAAAAGATTAGACGAAAAAGATCGAATCCTCGCCTCTCGATCGAATATCTTTTCGTTCGATTTCTCCTTTCGTTCTTGTGAAACGCGATTTCGTCGAGAGGGTAGACACCGGTACCTCGTTCTTCGCGAGCATTTATTTCGCGTGTAATTTGCCGGCATTAAACGTCAACGTGGCCTGATTTACCGCACGAGCGACCGTGGACGAATCGCTACTGGGTCCATGGAACACGTACCAACGCGAACAAGAAGGCGACGTCCGAGGAGAAGAAGAAGGGGGTTGCGTGCACTTTACGAGAAAGGATGGTAAGACGAGCAAAGAGAGACAAAGAAAGGGAGAAGAACGAGGAACGCAGGAAATCTCGCGTGTATGGATGGCATACAAGAAAAAAATTATTCTCCAAGCATCGTTGTTGTACCACATGAAAATGCGACTACAACTAGTCCGCTACAATTAGATCGAATCGTTCGAAGTACTTCGTTCGAAATCGATCGATTGCGAAATAATGCAAAAGTGTGGATAAATAAAACGATTTCTCTCTCTTTCTCTCTTTCTCTCTCGTGACAAGATGAAAACGAGCTAGGATTACGCGCCGATATCGTTGTAATCCGTATAGTTTTATTTACACCGGACGATATCTATCTATTTGTTCCTTTCGATTGTAAGAATGTAAGAATACGAGTTCGTTTCGGATACGATGGATAGGTTGGCACGGAAAATGATATTGATCCAAGATAGGAAGTGGTTATCCAGCGAAGTGAATTCGTCGAGGTTCGAGGTATCAGGTTCACGAAGTTCTCACGGCGGAGATAATTGGCAGAACCCATCGATTTTACGCGGTCCCGATGTTTTTGCAGAGAAACCGAGCCGCGAACCGCGACCGCGTATCGGGTATAACCGAGCGGAGAGGAAACGAGCGCACGGCGCGCCGATTCGAAACGGAAACGCGCGTTTTACCCTCGGCGCCGATCAGGTTGCAGCGTTTGACGCGTAAATGACACCCGTTCGCTCTCCGGTGTCCAGTATTTTTTTCTAATCGTTTCCTCGCGTTTATTTCGTTTCCGCGCTCGTTCCGCGGACCCGGCCGCCACGCTAGCAAAAGGACACGAGTACGAATGGTAGCCG
>NW_006264009.1:320156-323184 GCF_000469605.1 Apis dorsata
AGCTAAATTATATTCCGGAGGGGCACGGAATTGCGGGGAACATTATCCCATTGTGACCGAGCGAATCCCTTTTCCCCGCTAAAATTACAGACCTCCTCCGGTCGGGAAACTCGGTTCGCAATTCGTCCGTGTGTCGCGACTCTCGCGATTATTCCTCTCGTTCTTTACATCCACTGGCCGCGAGCGCACGGCAAGAGTCCCATAATACGTTTTTCTACATACCAGCGGAGATCTGTCCTTGACTGTAACGCGAGGAACACGGAGAAACGCGAATAGCTAGTGCACACGGGCCGAGAGGAGAAGAATGGGACGGAAGTCTTGGCGCTCTTGATCTCCGCTGGATGCATCGTGGAAGGAAGAGAGAGAGAGAGAGGGGGGGGGAGAGAGGGAGAGAAGGAGCGGGCACAGCCTTTCATTTGCGAGCAGGTTAATTAGCGAGCTATCTCGCCTGTCTTATTTGTAATTTATACGCCGTAGAATGCGGCCCATTGACGCGCGTCTTTCGCGATCCTTTGCGTCGTCCTGCTCTCTCTCTCTCTCTCTTTTCTCTGGATTTCGTTGCTCGCACATAAACGCGAATACTCGGTGAACGCCGGTGAACCGCGGAGTTACCCCGTCGCGCGAGACCAGCTCCTTTCGTCGACGCCACGCAACGCCACGTTCGAATCGTGTCATGAAACGAGCCAGCTCGTTTCCCTTTGTCCGCCTCCCGACGTCGTTTTTACTCCTACCTTCTCTTTCTTCCACTTTCATTTTTCTTACACACGGGTCACGACGATTTTAACGAATACTAGGTCGTTTCAATAATTCTTCTCTCTTATTTGCTACGTCAACTCTTCTCCGCTGCTCTTTCATGTAACACGTGTGTTTTTTTTTTTTTTTTTTAAGAAAAGTAAAAGTTAAGTTAAGTTTCTTTCCAGATTCTTTTTAGACAGAATTTATTATCGTTAGTATGATGTTTAGAAAAAAATTATATATACAAGCTGATTGGATTAATTTTTCACGATTATAAATCGAATCATTAAAATCATCGAATAATGGAATAACGATCTTTTGATCGAAAGTTTATAGTAAGTAAGAAGAGCGGAAGGAATTTTTGGAAGAACTTAATATTTCGTTCGTTTGCGACGCTTATGCCTCGTATGTGTAACACTCGGTAACGATAGGATTGGATACAATTTGATTTGTAATTGTCTTCAACCATTATCAGCTACCTAATGTCATCGCTTTTATAGCCACGCATAAATAACGTTTATTGCAAACTTAAACGATGAATGCAACGACCATGGGAAATACGGCGAAATCGGGGTTATAATATCAAGAAATTGCATCATTACGAACCTTTTTTAGAGTTCCATTTTAAATGCGCTCAATTAGCTTTATTTACCTGTATCACTTCTTTGAGGATGAAACTTATGTGTTCTTCGCGCATTTTCTTGTTCATGGCTAGAAGGCCGTGCACGAGATCCATCACGGTTCCACCGTCGCAAAGCTACGAATTGTAAATAAAACGAAGACGTATTATTATAGATAAAATTTTAGAAAACGAACATTACAAGATAATAAAGAAACAAATACATGAAATCAATTTAATCGAAATTATTCGAATAAACGGTTCGACGTATACTGTACAGCACGTATTGTAAAAGTCGAAACGTGATATAGCAAAATCATTTTATATTGTGTTTACTCTTATAAATATATATCGTAATCGCGGTTTAAGAAAGCAATCTTCGATTTGCGTCGCCGCATCGTACTTGCGTCGCTTTCGCGTTGATAGCTTACTTCACCCGCGAAATTGCGGAAGCAATTTAAATCGACTATTCGAGACGAAGTTTAATTTTCCGAGCGATTTTACGTAATTGCTCGCGATCTCGATACTCGATATTAACGGTTTCAACTTCTCTCTACCTCTAATGCAACCCTGGCGCGGATCGAAGCAGAAAATGCTTATAAACGCTTCTAAACACGCGTTTACATCTTAATCTAATAATAAATTTTATTTCGGTATATTCGCCTGCGGTTTCGTGCTCTCGACGAATCCAGATGGAGATGAGTATTTAGTCGTAATACGATACGAGCTTCAAACGAAGCGAGGCAAACACGCGATGCCGTTCTTTCGATTGAAAGCATCGAAACCTCGTAACGAAAATTTCGTCTGCGTATATTAATGTATATATATATATGTATAATTGTAAAACTATGCTCGATGATAAATCTTAACTACATCGTCGTTCCTCTTTTCCAACTTGTTCCTCGCCTCGTCTTCTATCAATTCTGAACTCGCCCTCTCGAATTTACCTTTTTCCGGAAGCATTTCACCGGAATAGAGAGATCGACTCGCAAATTCGTTCGTCGTTATTTTCTCTCTCGTTGTCTCGTATCTTTCCTACAATTACCTATACACGTTTCTGTTTCTTTCGTCGAGACTGTCGAGCGTACACCTTTCCACGACACCTAGATATTCTATTCTATCGTGGAATTTCGTCTCGAGAAATATTCGGTATAAATATAACGGTTAACAATAATCGGATATTCGGCATCACGGTTCGAACGAAAAAGAAAAGAAATGGGACGTCGCGGTTGGTATTTAGGGGGCATGAAAGATCGTACGTGAACGCGCGTAGTATGCGTTAAATCGAATATCGACGGTTTGCTCGAGATAAGTAATAATATTTCGGGCGCACCGAGGAGGTCCACCCGTAAATTAGGGCCGCGACGTGCCAGGGCTCACCTGCGTACACGAACGAGTTTAATGATTGTTTAATGGCCGCGCGTGTCGTAAATTATCCGTGTATTCGACCGTCTCAAATGCTTGAAATTGCCTCCGGGTCCTGGCATGGGTAGTACGTACACCAACTCTTCCATCGCCGTTGTCTTCCGTTTTTTTCTCTTTTTATTCCCCTCCATCTCCCCACACCCACCCTCGTGCCGTGTCTGTTCGCGGTCTCCGCTCTATTCTCTCTTTCTTTTCTTTTCTTTTTTCCTTCTTTCCCCTCCCCCCTCCCCTCCCCTCCCTTTCTTTTTC
>NW_006264009.1:323420-327225 GCF_000469605.1 Apis dorsata
TGTTAAAGGAGTGGCGCTTTACAGGTATAATGGTATCTCGAGATCGATGCTCGAACGCGATATAAACGGTTTAGAGCCGAATAACATCTACGTCGAACGCGATAACAGAGATACGGGTTCGGGACTAACGGGTCACGGGTTAAGATAAGTTCGTTCCGTTCGTTCGATTTCTCGTTTCTTACCTCCATCACGAACCATATTTGATCGTATTCGGTCTTCTTTCCGGATCTTCTGCGATATATACCATAGAAATCCGGCAGATTCGGATGAGACGTGTAATCTCGAAGAATTCTGTACTCCTCGAGGATCATGGATTCCGATTCGGGAGTGAGCTTTTGCACCTTCACCGCCACTCTTTTGTTTTCTGTAAGAAAACGAGACATGCGTGAACGACGATGGATGCACGAAAGGAAGAAGGAATAAAAAAAAAAAAAATGATACGTCTTCTTCTTAGACACAGTTACAAATTTAGAAGAGAAAATAGATGGAACAGATTGCAACAACTATACTACCGGCTTGTCGATCGATCGCCTCGTAAACGTCACCGCATACACCTGAACCTATGCAATCTCTGAGAAGATAACGTTTTCCAGGATCCTGTATGCTGTCCAATCGTTGAACGGCGGATCTTCCTCCATCGTTAAAATCCTCTTCCCAGTTCTCCCTTCGTCTCCGTTGTTCTCTCATACCCCTGTTGCCGTATCCGTAATCGGTGTATCCGTAATCGGTGTATCCGTAATCGCTCATTTTCGCCTCGTTTCTCCACTACAACTGAAACATCGGGCGAAAAAGAGAATCGCTCGTTCTCCAAATACTCGATTAAACAAGATGAAAACGAGAGGGGAGGGGGAAAAAAGAGTTCTGTCTTTTTTCCCTCTCTTTCTCTTTTTTTTTTGCAGCAGCATCAACAGCAGCAGCGGAACGAACGATTGCGCGATCGAAACGTATCGAGAAGAATGGAAAGGTTTTTTATTGCAGAGAGTTGAAAAAAAAAAAGAGAAACGAAAAAAACAAACGAAGAAAGCAAGGAAAGAAGAGAAAAGAGAGAAAAGAAAGGGGGGAGAAAAAAAAAAATAAAATTTAAACGATTCCCGATCGAGATTCGCGCGAAGAGAAAATCTCTGCCCCCGATGCATTCCCCGATGCATGGAAACATGCACGACAAAAAGTTCATTAATTTTGTTCTCGTTTTCAGTAGTTGGGGAGTGCTCGTCGATGCAGCGGTGGAGGAAGTGGTTCGTCGTCGCGTACCTCTTCACACTCACGGGAAAGCGGGACCCGTTGGTGGTGCCCCTTTCCATCTGTTCGAACGACGAGAGAATGACTCTTCGAAGAGAACGCTCTACAGATTTTTTACGAGAGGCCAGGTTCGGCCGGTCGAGGGTTTCACGGCGCATCGGCACAAAGGTGAGTGCTAATTATATTCTTTCTCGAGTGCCGCGTGAACGAGTGGTAATCGCTAATTAGTAGCTCGCTTCCTGAAACGTTCCACTAAAGGGAGGAAAAACTAAAGTTGCGTCAGGAATTCGAAAAGATATCATTCGGTTCGATTCGGGATCGGAAATTATCTCGCGTAACTTTTCTTTTTCTTTCTTTCTTTCTTTCTTTCTTTCTTTCTTTCTTTCTTTCTTTCTCTCTCTCTCTCTCTCGAGCTCGGAATATTTTACAACACGAATACGACACGAGTACAACAGTTGTCGATACAGTTGTACCGATTCGTTAATCGCGATACTACACAACAACGTACAACGTGAGCAGATGTGTGTAGGTTGATAGAACTTGCGGGTTTTCCGTGATTTTCGTTCGTCGTCCGTAGGAAAAATGAATTTTCTTCGTTACACGATTGCGAGCCACGACGATGACAGCGATACAAGTGAAAAAATCTTGGACAAAGATCCAAAAAGACGGTTGAGAAACGACGTGAATTAATTCGTGGAAACGCGAACGGTCTAACTGTTTCATTCCATTCGCATCCTTGTCCGGTACTTGTAGGGCTGCGGGAACGGCAATGGATAATACACATCCCATTTATCGGATTTTACGGATTGCGTAAGAGTATTTAATGGGGTACCCGAGTCCGTGGTTGGCTCGCTTAGCTGCTTTGCCAAAGACTCGATCGATCGATGCGGTTTCACTTTTTTTTTTTTTTTCTTTTTCTCTTTTCTTCTTTTTTCTTTTTACTCCATTCCTCTATTTTCTCTTTACCTCCGTGCGCCCATTATCTTGCGGGGCAGTTGATAAGCTTCGTTGACACGAAATACTGCCATCGGGAGTATCTACGTTATTGGATCATTAATCGTAATCTCCTCGTCGAAATCATTAGCGGTGTTGCCAAGGTAAATAAGTCGCCGTTTAGCGACATTTTGCCTCTCGAAACGGTGAACGAGTTCAACTCGAACATCTCGTTCGCGATTCGAGGCGAACAGCGGTGGCGGTGGAGCTTTCTCTTTGCCAAAGAGAGGCGCAAGAGAGATTCGGCGGAGGATCCATCCATCGCGAACGTTCCCGTGCTTAATGGAAATGGAAAGACGGAGGGAAAAAAAGGAAAAGAGGAGGGTGATGAGGATTGGATAGGAGAGGAAACAGAGAAAGAGAGAGAGAGAGAGAGAGAGAGGTGTGGGACGGGAGGGCGAGTAACGAGAGGATTCGCGTCGTTAACCAATTCATTTATTCCCGGTGGGTCGGCGCTCGTCCGGCATAATCCGTCGATTTGTCGGCGCGGCGTGTCTCGTGTAATGCTGCTTCTTGCCGCTTCTTGCCGCTTGTAATCGAAGAGGAAGAGGGAAAGGGAAAGGGAGAAAGGGCAAGGGAGAAGAGAAAGAGGAAGAGAAAAAGGGAGGAGAGGGAGGAGGAGGAGGAGGAGGAGGCGAGAGTGGAGCGAGAAGACGACGCGTCACTGACTATATGTGAACGAACAGACGTAAGAAACTCGGGTTGATCCACGATGTCCACACGAGATCGTTCCGATCCTTCTCCTCGTACGCGATACGATACGTACGCTATTCCTCGGCTTCCTCGCCAGTTTTCTCAACCTCCTTCTCTCTCTCTCTCTCGCTCTCTTTCTCCTCTCTTTCTCCCCTCGTGCTCGTTCCTTTTCCCCGTTGCTGGACGGCGAGCAGCGGTGCAGGTTTATCGGTACGACAGGGCGTTAAATTATTGATGCCCGACTGCGCGTCGCGAGAAGACGAACGAGAAGAAAGGTGGCGAGGTAAGGACGGGTCCCGTGATTTCAGAAAAAGCTTTCCGTGCCACTCGGCCCATCGTTTCTTCGCATATCTCCATCCTCGTCCCCGCGATACGCGCGGCTCACGTCCTCTCTCCTTTCTTCGACCGAGGCCGTGGCCGATCGCGAACCTGTGCAGGCCTCCCGAGCTCTTTAAAAGGGAACGAGGGTGGGGACGACGAAACGCTCGTTGTGGGAAAGTTTCAACCACGGACGTGACCGTTCGGTCAAATCGAAAATCGGCCTTTTTCGATCATCGCCCAACCCCTCTCCGCCTCGCCCGCTTCTCCACGTATTTTCGTCGTCGAGTAGCGCGCGCGCGTCCACGTCCATACCCCTTCGATCCCGGACCGCAGTGATAAGACTAGCGATGAAACGAAAACGAAGAAGAAACGTTCGGTCGGATTCGAGCTTTCCCCCGTTACTCGCGCTCCCCCACGAAAACAGAGTTCTCCTGTGTGGGAAAGTTGATATTCGTTCGGTCGTTTGGAGGAAGGTCCCCTGCTATAGCGGCGGAATGTTAGCACCGCGAATCCCTGGGAAGAAGGGAGCAACGCCGGTAGTGGCAGTGGACGAAGAAGA
>NW_006264009.1:327273-327565 GCF_000469605.1 Apis dorsata
GCCGGAAAGTACGGTAAACTGGTGACAAGTGGCTCGTTCTCTCGCTTTTCTGTTCCTCCGGCCCATCTCCGTACTCTCGATACCTTTAAACGCGACGCGTCCTCGCCTTCCTAATCTTGGAAAAACTAGTCAAATCGTCAGTCCTTCTCGATTCGGCGATCGATCCTCGCTATCGTTCGCCGTCTCACGCCGCCTCGTTCCTCCGTGGAAAAACTGGTGTATCGGTCCGCGTCGCGATATCGAGAGAGGGATCGATCGATCGATCGTTCGGAGTAGACGGATCTCGTCTCGG
>NW_006264009.1:327899-334210 GCF_000469605.1 Apis dorsata
GCCGTGTTTTCCTCGACGGGCACGAGGTCCCCGTTCTTGCCCTCCACATCTCTTTCTCTCCTTCCGCTCTACCTTTTACAGACACTCTCCAAGATCGATCCTTTCGGCAGATAACGCGTCTGCCTCTTTGAGATTCCGAGGCGGAGGTGTCGCTGTTCTCGCGATCGACCGATCCTCCAAAGATCGTTATTTCCGTCAGGGGGTTAATCGATACCGGGAATCTCGTCTTCGTTCTTCTTCCTCGAAGCTCATGCAACATTTAACTTTCCGCAACATATTCCTCTCTCGCGGCTTGCGATCGCGCCTCCTCTCTTTCCTCCTCTCCGTCTTGTCTTACCACCGTGTATCTCTTCCTCTCTCCCCCTCTCATCTACTTCTCATCTCCTCTTCCTCGTTGGAATTACCGATACGCCGGTGTTCAACTATCGCCTGTCCGTCTTTGTCATTCTTGCTCGACCGAACGAGTTGCTGGTCCGAGACGACACCTGGCTGGATTTACCTTCGCGGCAAGTGTCGTCGTACCGCTGCGAGACGAGAAACGCTCTTCTCCAAGAGTTCACGATTGTGCGCGCTTCCTCCTTCTGTCCTCCGACTCTCCGTTCCCTCTGCATTTCTTACGGATTTCTCTCTTTTTCCCGGCATCCTGGCAAAACATTCAGAAACACATGTTCCGCCACCTTGAGAGACGCACCATGGAACGTAAAGCGCCTCGCATATATACGCCTCTACCCTTTTTCCACCTCTTTTTTCTCTCTTTCTCTCTGTTTCTCTTTTCCTCCTCCTCCTCCTCTTGCATCTCCCTCGCGAACGCGTACACCTTCGATTCTTTCCTCCTTCGTCGATTCTTCTCATCTTTCGTTGTCCGACTCCTCGTTGTCTCCCTCTTTATTCCGAGCGTCGAGCGAAACTTGTTAATTGCGGCATTATTCGCGATCCGAAAACGATAATGGTGTCTCGGGAGCGAGCCTCGCGATCTTGTGGCATCCCGGGGGGATCGTTCGCGCTAATGCGCCTCCTCTCGGGATAAATATCGTGGAATCTCACTCGTTCGTTCGTTTTCCAAATTGGGATTAAGTCGATTCCTCGATTGATGCGGGAAAAAAAGAAAGAAAGAAAAAGAAAAGAAAAAAAAAAGAATCATCGGCCGATTAAAATTATTCCATCGAATATTCTCGAACGCGTAAGAATTTTCCAAGCTTTCAAGAGTTAAGGAGAAACCACTTTCAGGAGGTGACAAGGACTATCCCTTGGACACGCGGAATCTTTGGGAAAAAGGAAAGAAGAAAAATCGTATAGAAAAGAGACGCGAGACGCGATTGAAAACAATTATATATCTCGAGGATTGATTATGATATCTCGAGGATTTCGAAAATCGGTCGAAAATCGTGTTATATCGTCGAACGACTGTAATCGATCCATCGTGTCCATCCTGTTCACAAATTATACGCGCGAATGATTCTCTCGCGACGACTCGTCAGTGATTCTTCCGTCATTGGTTTTCCAAGAGTCAACGACGGGCTAGAGAGGGACTTAGCCTGTATATGATCTAGCGGCGGACGAAACGAAGGGTTTTCACGCAAGGTGCAAAACACTTACTCGTAAGGGACAAGTAACAGAGGGGTGCTCTTATCGTGGCTCGCGATGAAACTCACCTCTAATTAAAACGTCTGGCAGGTTGTGCAGGCCCTGCGGCGTCCACCCTCGCAATGCTCGTGTGCCGGAGTAAGAGCCGAGCTCTACGACGCTCGTACAGGGCGGCAGTCACGATTGCGTCGAAGGGGTATTGCTGGGGAGGGGTGCTTGGCTTCCATGATCCAATAACGCCGACTTAATTAACTAACTGCTAACTCGCAAGCCTGTTAGCTCATTGATTTCGTTCCCGAGATCGTCGTCCAATCTCGACTCTCTCTCTCTTTCTCTCTCTTGACCTCTCTTTCTCTCTCCGCCTCTCATTCCTTTCGAATATTTGTAATTTTTCTCTCTTGTCTTTCCCGAGAAGAGTAAGAATTTTTCGATAACTTTCATCTCGTTGTTCGTGCGCATCGACGACGAGAACCTTCGAAAATCTCTCGTTCTCCATTTCGCGAGTGTCGGCGAGCATCGTTCATTCTCTCGTCCGTGTTTCGATCATGTACAAGGAAGGGGAGAGAGAGCGAAAAAGAGAAGGAAGGGAGGAAAGAAGAAGAAAAAAAAGAATCGGTCGAGGATCGACGTTCATTACGATTCGCGTAATCGTAATTGTCTCGTGATCGTCGGTCTTAGATCTTAAACGCGTCGCGAATTACGAAAGAGGCAGACGCATGAGAATAATCGTCGTCGAGAGATACAGGTATCCACGGGGTAAAAAGCGTACGCGCCGTTTTCCCGTTTCTAATCTAGTTGGTTGGATCGATGCGCCTTGAAAAAGATCTCCCGAGGGTCGCGCGATAAATTAATGCGCTTTATCGCGGCTTCTTCAGGGTCGTCCTGATTCCAGTTGTCAAAGAGAACCGCCGTTAATGCGAATACGCGATGCAACGCGACGCGACGCGACATGACACGATGCGACATGACGTGAGGCCAGGCTTCTTGTCGGGCCCAGTGTGCTTTATCGTTTCGCCAATGGCGAGAGAACGTTAATCTCGGTCGCACACGAGATTTTTCTTCCTTTCTTTCCACGATAGCCGAATCGTATCCATCGTATTCCTTCGGTGGAATTGATCTCGACCGATCGATCAAGGGATCATTGTTTAAAATAATCATCGTAACGATGACGCTTTGGATTATCGGCTATCGACGTTGCATCGAACCATGTAAAATACGATTACGAAAGTCCTCGTCCGATTTCGATGCTAATCTAATCGGAATCCTAGTACAGACTCGAAAACCTAATTTGCGATCGGTGAATTCCAAGGGCTTTGAATCAATTGATTCGAACGAATTGATGCTCGCGATGCTCGATACTTGGTGATCGCGAAAGATAATTGTCGCCTGTTATCCATCATCATCCCTTCCAATTTTTCGTGATTCGAGGTGAGGTAGATGTGGAGCGACTACCCCACCACTCGGGTACGAGAATCGAGAACAGAGAAGTTAAGAGCTTAGACGATAGATAGTGTTACGAAAACGTACTCTTTGATGTTTCGTAATATCGTTGAAATGGTCTTTTTTTTTCTTTTTTTCGCTTGTATGTGGCATGTAAGTAGAATTGACACAGATTTTTCCAAGGTTTTAACGCGAGACAATTTATCGTTCGATCGATGGAATAAAGAAGGCCGAACGAAACTATCCACGAGTACAAAGAATACAAATTATATTCGAAATGGCGATCCGTGAATCCGTAAAGTTCGAAAGAGTTACGAATTTCGAGCGATCTTCGCGCGATCGAGCTGCAGAGAAGAGAGAAACACAGACATACAAATGGGTTTGCGATTATAATCGATCAAAGGAACTCTTTATTGTACGCGCATTATTAAATTGTATACAATCGCATCCATCCCGAAATATCTCTATACACACGCACATTGCTTCCTCTAATAATACTGTGACGGAGGTGTTACACTTGCTGTGAATATTCAAATTATATATCTACTAATTAAATAGAGGCAACGTTATAAATAAATTATTGGCCCGCTTAATCTACCAATTAAATTAGTTACAATTAGTCGCGCGATTTAAGAACAATTACATTGTCTTTTTCAGCCGTGTTACATGCTCGTGCGCGCGATCGCTAGTGTTACACGAGCGTTACGTGTCCCGATAATGCGTGCTAAGCGTGAATAGAAATACGATGACCGAATCGGTGTCGACTCGATCTCTCACGGCTAATCTTCGTATCGAGGCCGTTTTCGCGAGTGCCGTTTGACTCACGCTTCCAATACGTTCGACTCGCTACGTTTCCGTCTTAACAGATCTCTGACTCATTCGCGTTAAGCGTCAATCCGTTTCGATTTCGATTCGTTCCCTTCGATACTCGTTATATCCATCCATCCATCCAACCATCCATCCATCCATCCATCCATCCATCCATCCAACCATCCTTTTACTATTGATTACTAATGTAACGATTCTTGACGATGAGACTTCGATAACGACGACTCGAAGTGGTAATCAGATTGAACTCGGAAATACCGTTCGTACCTTGATCCGATTTAATCCGTGTATCAATTGTTATTTACACGCGATTCTGCTCATGTTCGCTGGGATCAATTCGTCATTTATCGCGTTCGTTTCGATTCATCGATACACGCGAAAATAAAAGATCCTTCCCTTCCCTTCCCCCCCCCCAATATCCTTCCGGCATTCCCTTTCACTTGCAAACAGTGATCCACTCTTCCACAGTGCAGTTCTGACATTGGACGATGCAACACCAATGAAACTTGCATTTGCACCTCTCGACCCGTCGTTGTCTCACCACGTTGTAACCTCTTCCGCAACACAGGTTGCCGCACCCGTCCCCACCCGAGCTTGTCTTGTTGCATCTACGCCCCGCCGTTCCAGGGATGTCCGCGCTCGGATCTCTCTCGCAAAAATTTGGCGATTTTTGGTAATAGAATAGTTGCTTGGCGAGATCCCGAGGCCTCCTCTTACGCCCGTTCCCGCCCGATCCACCGCGATGTTTCCTCTGCCTCTGCCGATCCGGCCTCCTCCTCCGAGATCCTCTCACTCTGGTCAACGGGGTCACGCTGCCCAGATTGCTTTGCGCCACCAGCACAGCGTTACGAAATCGATCCTTTAGCGTTTTCCCGACTATTCGGAAATCCGGCGCCACTTTCCAGCAAGTCTTGAGCTCGCAGGAACCCGACATACCGTGGCACTTGCATCGCACTTGCATATTGCTCGCCACCGCCTAAAATTTCACCAATCGTTGTCTCGATCGAATAATTCGGAGAACAACAAGGAGAGGATAAGATAAGTAGTAACCGAATAAGTAAGTAAGTAAGCCGAAGTAAGTGAAGAATTAAACGACGACGAGGATGATTGCGACGAGAAATTGAATCGATGGGAAAAAGAAGAGAAAGAGAGAGAGAGAGAGAGAGAGAAAGGAGAAGAAAAGAATAAGAAAAAAGAAGGTATACATGCGACGAACGGTTACGTCTTCGGTGCAGCGAGTGCGCGGAGTGGTCAAGAGAGTCGCATGAACAGCGGCTGAAGAGAAAAGGGGGCAATTTCTTTTAAACAAAGAGGTGTCGCGTACAAAACAGTTAATGAGTCTACGACTGGGTGGTCCAGCCCCGGGCTTCGTCTTAATAACGTCGAGGCGAGACCGAGCGTGGAGAGGTGCATGGTGGAGAGGAAAGGACTCGGTTGTATTCTTACTCCTCCTCTCTACCCCTATTCACCGTTTTCTTTTCCGTCTCTCATTCACTCTTTTCTCTCTACTCCGCTCTCTCGCTCCCTTGCTTGCTTTTCTTTCTTTTCTCGCGTTGCTCTAGCACGCGTTGCCGAGCAAGAATCACCGTTAAAACGCGGAGAATCAGCGGAACCTCGATGGAACGAACAAAAATACCGAGGGAAGAAGTATATTGTCACGGAATGAAATATTTATCGCAAGACTCGTGCAAGGAGGGAGGGACGCGACAGAGAGAGTGGAGAAGAGGGAGGGAGGGGGGAGGATGAAAGGGAAGATTAATCAAACGGCTTACCAAGCGGCCAGCTTGATTGTTGTGAAGATTGACCGTCGACTGTATATCCCCGGCCCTCTCGCGCGTATCTAGGAACTGTCTCGAGAACTCCATGCCGTAGTCGAGATTGTGCGAGCACCCGCCCCACTTCCATTGCGTGCCCCTGGCCTTGGCAGGCGGCTTACCCTTGTAACTCGACGGGTCGCATCCGCAGGAGAGCAACCGTCCCATGCTGCACGCCCGGGCCACGCTGTGCGCCACCCCGGCTGCGGAAATCGCGAACGCGAACGCAGTCTCCCTGTAACCTGCAACAAACGTACAATTTTCCTTTTACAACCTCTTTCATCGTTCTTTCATCCCCCTCCTTCCCTAATTTAGAATTAGAACTTACAATTTACGCGAATAATCCAAGGCGAATCGAGGCGATCGAGAGAAAATTCGAAATTCGATCAGCGGCGCTTGGCTCGATTATCTACGTTTTCTTCGATCCACGCGTTTTTCGTATATATATATATATGTAGAACGGATGGTACACGAGATCGTACACGATCGGTTAGCAAATTGGTGCTCGTTCCTGGTGACGCAGACGACCCACGGACAACGAGAGGTAATATGAACGCAACGCGACAGCGCGTTTGATCGCGGTTCGTCGCTTCGAGCAGCGATCGAGCGAGGAGAAGGCGAAAACAGCGGGACACCGCGGAGCCG
>NW_006264009.1:334727-336155 GCF_000469605.1 Apis dorsata
AAACGATCTCACGCTGGGGTTCCCGAAGACGCGATGCCAAACTCTGACCACCATCCTCGCGTTTTACGCCAATTTTACGCTCATCTTTTCTCTCTCTCTCTCTCTCTCTCTCTCTCTGTCTCTCGCGATCGACGTCAAACGACTCTCGAATNGTCGTCCTCCACCCGTTTGCCACCTCGTTTGTACTCTCGCGTACACGTTGGCGTATACGTGGCTATCGTCGTGAGGATCGATCGAACGAAGAATTTAAACTGATCGAATGGGATGGGGAAACGCGGATATCGAACGCGTGGCACATGTCTGGTACTCCGGATACACGCGTGGGTAGAGATAGAATTTGGAAATTCGTGCGTGGACGAGCAAAAGAAGGGTTTTAAGGGTTGGTGGAGCGAGTTCGATAAGTGATGCGACGTCAAACGTACTTTTTCTTCTCTACCTCCAAGGCCTCTCGTCTCCTCGAAGCGTCGCTGGAGTCGGATTGACGGATGGTCGATCGTCAAACCGCAATGGTGGCTGTCAACTTACAAACGATACGACACACGACTGCCGGCGAGCATCGGAATACGCGGTCGAAACTGTCCCTTTCTCCTCTCCACTGTTCGACAATGCCCACACATTACTCTACCCCTCCCACCGGGGCCAAGAAAGAGCTACTCCAATCCACGAATACCGGGCGGTATTTGCAGTATTCATGAGAGAGCGAGATACCGGGGAGACGCGCTAAAGGCACATTCGAAAGGATTTGTGGTATTCGTTCTCGACACCCGATGAGCCACTGCCCTGTCGTTACGTCGTCCCCCTTCGACAACCAGCTCTTTTGTTCCTTCCGTTTCGAGACCACGTTCCGAACGCGACGCGCGTCAAGGACCGGCTCAACGCACAAACTGCGTTTGTCTATCCGCGCCATTATCGACCGTTCTCTCTAATTTCGCCTCGAAACCGTCCCGTCCCGTCTCGTTTCGCCGCTCTTCTCGTGAATCGTGGATCGATCGTTCGATCGGTCCTCGGAAACGACGAGTCGACGTCCGTGAAACTCGCATCGCGATTTCGTTTCGAGGTTCTCCGAATGTCTCCTTTTACCACGTTCCGACGAGAAATCGTTCTCGAGCGACGATCCACGGTGGATCCACGGTGGACGGACGATAGACGGACCGATCGACCGACAGGACGGATCCGTTTCGGTGAACGAGATCGGACAGCCGGTGCTCGATTACGTCGCCTTTCGTCGGCTGTACCGAAACCACGCCGACGTTAAACGGTCGACACTCGCCTCGAAGTACTCGAGGAGAGATTTTTTCTTTTTTTTTTCTTTTCTTTCTTTTTTTACCGAGATCGTCGTTCCGATAGAAACGTCTACAACGAGGAACGATCGAGAAAAGGAGAGGGGAAGAGAGAGAGAGAGAGAGAGAGAGAGAGAGAGAGAGAGAG
>NW_006264009.1:336199-338301 GCF_000469605.1 Apis dorsata
TCGTCCAACGGGCAAGGACCGGCTCACGAGTCGAAAGAGAACGAAAACAGCTCTTTATATGGGATCACGGTGGGAGGGGTGGGTTGAAAGCTTGCGCTTTATACGGCTATTGGCAGCAACTGTTTTATAATGCAGATAACTGTTGGAGGGCTGGAGCTACTGTAACTGGCGTTGCTGTTGCTTCTGGTTCTGGTGCACGGTGGTAAGAGGAGCACAGGGGACTCGTAATAAATCCTCCACGGGGAGTTGTACGTCTCTTCTGTCGGACAGTGGAGAGAAGGGAGGAGAGGAGGTGGAAGGAAGAAGAGGAAACGAAGCTGAGGTGCACAACGGAGGGCCAACGCTGCCTCTTTACTCTTCGGCTCTTGACGCAGGGACGCGGTGACGGATGGCGCACAGGCCTTGCCCTGCTACCCTATGTCAAGCCCAAATCACTGTTTAGATAACTCAATAGATAGCGTAGCGGGTATACGCGCTCGGTAATGTTTACTCGGGAGCGTGCGCCTTCTTCTTTTACCTCGAGTCCGAGCTACTTTAACGCTTGTCTTAACCCTTCGGTGACCGACTTTATCCATAACCATTGTTGTGACGTTATATTTTTCATAATCGTCTCTCTCTCTTTTTCTTCGCAACGATTAACATCCCAGACGTGAGAAAATTTATACGTCGTATCGTTGTATTATCCATCCATCATCTTACTTACTTATTCGATATTCTAATCTCGATTCGAATATCTCGGATTTGACAAAAAATCGTTTCAACAAAAAAAGAAAAATCGTTCATTGTTTTCGACGAATACAAAAGCGAACGTCGAGTACACCGTAGGGACTGATAGTAGGTCGCCTTGTGTGGGCCAGGCCCCAGAAGAGAAGAGAAGGGAAGAGAAGAAAAGAGAAGGGAAAAGAAGAAAAGAAGGAAAGGGAAGAGAAGAGAAGAGAAAGAACAGGACCGTTTCGTGTACATTTCATAATACATTAAGTCGTTTTGCCGGGGTTTAACGAATACGTGGCAAAAGTGAGACGTGGCGAAGGACGGGGCGCGCGTGAGAGCGAGAGGGCGATAAAGTGGAGACGAACCGGAGCCAAGAGAATGGAAGAAGGAGCAACGAGAGGACCGTGTCCGAAAGATTTAACGACGCGCGTTCTCTCCGAGATACGTAGCCAGCACAAATTTGACACGGTGGATTTCTCGAACGACCGCGGGGACCCTCACCTGGCCACCGATGTCGTCCTTAAAAAGCTGGAACCGTTGGTAATGGTGAAGTACGGGCCGTTTCTCGGAAGCTGCTGCCCTCTGACTTCCAAGTCGAACTCGAATCCCTCCCCCCGCCCCCGATCGACCATTCTTCCGAGCGGATAATCGGCGAATCGACCTCCTCCGGATCGCTCTTTCCTCGAAAATCGACCAATCTGTCGGTCGGCCGACCGACCGACCGACCGACCGACAATGAGATAAATAGTACGCGCTACTCCCCCCTCCACCTCCTTTTCCCAAATTCCACACGACGTACGACGTTTGGAATAACTATATGGAGGGAGGAGGAGAGAAAAAGTCGTGGAATCGACACCTCTTGGTTGGCCACTTGGCGAGCAAAAAAAAGGTGTACCACCGATCCACGGAGACAGATAACGAAGAAGACAGACGTGGCGGGCACCGAGATCGTGGCTGCGGACGACGATCTTAAGCTTTCAGGTCAGGTGCGCTCGATGTCGCGCTCTCGCGCACTCGTCCGACACGATATATGTTTCCTCTTTCGACGCACGTACGCGCCACGACGAATTTATATGTCACACTGGAATAGGACAGTCGAGGGGGCAATCTCTTTTCTTCTCGTCTCGCCCGGTTTCTTCTCCTGCTCCCGCATGCGTGGATTTGGGACAGGTTCTCGGATCTGGTCGCGGCTAAAAGGCACGCATACACCGTATTCTGATTTAAGGAAGCGCGTCGTCTCTCGCCTACGCCCGGTTCGTCGTCGTCAACGACGTCGTAAAAGATTTCACCTTTTCTCCCGGTTTCCTTACCCCGATCCGCTTCGGAGAGAGTACGAAACACAGGCCGCCTATGTTCGCGGTCGTTTAAACTTCTTTTTTTTTTTTTTTTTT
>NW_006264009.1:338515-344044 GCF_000469605.1 Apis dorsata
TTTCTTTTTTTTCTTTTTCTTTTTTTTTTTTTCAGGTCGTTCAACGCAACAACTTCTATTTCTATTTTTCGTTCTATTCACGCGTTCTATTCCCCACCATACTCCTGCCACCTCTTATCTTACCTCTCTGAAGGAGGACGCTGCTCTGCTGCGTCCTGCTGCTAGGCGTCAAGGATGAACAATTCCACCTGTGCCACATGAATTGATGCTGACACTCGGATATCGCCATTTGCAGACCTTTGATCGCGGCCACCGTCACGTCCGGATTTCTGTGGCATAGCTCGCGCTGTTCCTTCGTCATCCCTGGAATACCTTTGCAGACCACGGCATTGCCGCTTACCCAATCGTCCACGGAATTGCTCATTAAGCAGGTCGCGCTGCAAATCAAACGGAAATTTACCAATTAAACTTAAAACTCCTTTCCCTCCGTCCACGAGGGAGATCGAGAGTCGGTTTTTCGTGAAAGCGGTCGCGCACGATCGGTTTGAGTGATTCCGCTTCGAGGGAATTCAGCCGAGGACATTCCTCGTACTTATGGCACGCCGCAATCGCCTTTCGATCCCTCCCGTTTCGCACCGTGTGCAGCAACTGCTACCACGTGTTCACCTCCGTTATCGAATTCTCGATCGTGGACGCGGCCGCTTTTGGATTCATCGTTGATTAACTCTCCAACTCTCCCTTTAAAGTAGTGCCAAACGTAAAATTATTGTACAACCGTTTAAGTATAGACCGATAACGATTTCCAAACCAACGGTTCAATGCACCCTGTACGGGCCAATACGGGCGCTTGCATCTCGCGTCATCTGCTTTCCTTTAGACAATTTTACGAGGCGGGGGTCAAAGATGCGATAACTCTTCGAGAGAATCCAGCCAGAGAATATCTTCTTCTCGTTCTTTTCCATCATTCGCGTTCCACCTTCTTCGCTATCGATCGCTATCCTCTTTCCAACCTTCCTTCCTTCCTTCCTTCCTTTCTTTCTTTCTTTCTTCATCCTCCGTCCTTTCCGTTCGCGTGGTCGCGATAACGCCACTTCGTATCTCGGAAGAAAAAAACGCTCTTAGAGAGCGTTATCTCGAGAGACAGCTCGAGACTTAATATTAGTAGCCGTGTTACGATGCGTCACACGATGCACGGTGTTAATTAATTTAGGCGACGTTTCGTCGATCGTTTGTCGTCGATATGGATGTCGATCCCCTCGATGTTCTCCTCCGTCGCGACAACGGAAGGAGAGGGAGGGAGAGGGGTTCGGCGTTTGGTTCGCGTAGCTGGTTTATTTGCTCGTCGACCGACCGAGTCGAGTGGTCAATTTTTTTTGCAAAGGGTTCTCGGGGTCTCTCCGAGTCCGTAAGGATGTCACGGGCGGGTGCAAGATTCTCGGTGGGTCGGTGGTTATCTGCGGGTACAAATTAGTCGACGAGCTTCTCCTAAAGTAAAAGCTGTGTATAGCACCCGCGTGAACGTGGAAAAGAGAGAAACGAGAGAAAAGAGAGGGTATAAAGGTATCTCGAGGACAAAAGAGGAAAAAAGAAAGAGAAAGAAAGAAAGAAAGAAGAGGAACGTATCCGGAGGATGCCGGCCGGGGAAGGTGGATGGCGATGGTGGTGGTGGTGGCGGTTTGCGAGAAGAAGGTCCTCTCCTCTGCCCGAAGCCTCTTCTTTCTGGGTAGTGTGGGAAAGGTGGAGGAAGAGCGAGATTTTAGGGTCGCAGAGGTTATTGAGGGCTCCCATTACCGATACACCGTTGCATCGCTCTTATCTTTCGCGCTATTGATGATCTACCGAAAGCAGATTAATGATCTTTACTCGACGAAACAAATTACCAAAGACATCGCGTGTACCTGAGCGTGGCGGAGAGTTCTGACCGAGTCCAGGGATTCCTTCCGTTACATCCTTTCCTCTCCATTACCTTTCCTTCGTTCTTACCTCATTTTTACCCTTCTCTTCTTTGTCTCTCGCTTTTGTCGCGTGGGAACAACAAATAGACTTTGGCCTTATCTTTCAACCCGTTGAGGCGCGTCACTCGTCACGCCATATAACCAACACAACACGTATCCGGATCGGGGAAATACGCGTATACGTAATAAGGTAAAGAAAGGTTGATCTCGGCTCATATCTTTGGATCGTGTTCTCCGAACTCGTAGGAAATCGTCGAGCAAATCGAAGACGGGAAGTCCTCGTGCTGCATTTTTGCAATGATCCAAGGGGTCGCCGAAGAATCCAAGATGGCGTCGGGGATGCACGTGTTTTATTTAACTTTTTCGCAAAGGAAACAGATGAGAGGGAGAGAGAGAGAGAGAGAGGGAGAGAGCGAGAGGGGCACGGAACGGAATTTCGCGTTTAATGGAGGTATACCCGCGGAGAGAGAACTCGTTACGAGTGACTCGCGAGAATTCCTGCGGTAGATATCAAATCGCTTTGCTTCTCTTATTTTCGCGCGAAACGAAGCGAAGGGATCGCTCTTGTGCTCCCTCGGTCGTCTCGTCTCGTCGGTATTTTCGAGGCCGACCGCCGAAGATAGGCGATCGTCGAAAACTCTCGTCTCGGAGTTAATGGAAAAGGAAAAAAATTGGTGTGCAAGTTGGTGGAAACGAGTTAAAGGAGGAGGATGAAATGCGAATTCTATACGCGTGGAGTAGAATCGACGCATCGACGGTGGCAGGGGGTGGTAAACGGCCGTGTCCCGCAAACTGGTTTATCGAGCATTACATCATGGGAATTATTCGATGCCGTAATTCAATGCCGCTCCGTAAATACGGTGAAGCTCACGCGTGCCTATATCTACGCGCGTGCATGCGAGCAGCGTGTCGGTGCACGTACGGCCTTGTTCCCGGATGCTGTTTGTAATTATTTACGAGGAGCCGCGTGGGCATCAAGGAGAAGCGTACGTCGGACGGCTCCGTTCTGGTCGGGCCACATCGTATGTACTTACTACGCCTGTGACTACACTTCTATCTCAAAGACACAACATTGTCACAAGATAGTCGAGAATGTTTGTCGTTTCGTGTACCGAGGACGAGCGCGCGAATCGTATTCTTGGAAGTAACCGGCCAAGGAATTTATCGCGATTCCTGGAACCATCCTCCGCGTTTAACTCTGCGTTCCGGAAAACGACCGATTTCCTCCGCTTGCCCGGTTAAAGAATGTTGCTCACGCGAAACGAACCGACCGACACCGGCCCGAGTGCCCCTTTGCCCGAAGAAAGATTCGATTAGAGCGTGCAAGGCGTTCGACACAGAGTGCCAGCCAGATCGAAGAGGTATAATGAAGATCGCAGCGGGATCGTTCGTTGTTCGTGGCACGGAGCACGGTTGAAAGGGGCCTATTTGCACTCCCGTCATTGTACTCGGCTCGGAATCGTCGATGCGACCAGCGTCTCGACGAACCGTCTCTCTCTCTCCTCCATTCACAGATTCTTTCCGTAAGAGGTTCCAAAGAGAGAAACGAGGAGAGGACGAGCGACCGACCGACGACGAGTCGAATTAGAAATTCCCATTGCCACCGAATTCGTGAATTCTTCTTCCTCCTCTTCCCCCCTCCTCCCCCGGAGGAAAGTAAAAATTATACGCGACTACCACCACTCGCCCTGTTATTCTTCCCCTCGTTTCCTCTCTTCTCCTTTCCACCGTTCGTTCGTTTTTCCTTTTCTTCGGATCCTTCCTCGTCGATGCGACCGATATCATATTTTTCCGCCGTTCGCGCGCGCGCGCCTCTTCCCTCTTCTTCTTTCGGAGTAAATTTAATTCTGTGACGATGACGACTCGATCGTACGTATATACCATAAGGGAACGATCACCGCCGCTTCGAACCCGATCGAAACGCTTGTATCTATATTTAAAGTTTAATTTATCTTGTCTTAGCGGTGTACAGTGTCCCCTAGCTTATTGTAAAATAAATAAATATTCAGAATCGAAGAGCGAGACTCAACAAGACACGACGCGACACGAGATATCGAACGTAAACGATTCGATTCGTGGGTCGAACAACACGATGCGGCTGCTGTAATAAAAAATCGAGCGGGATAAGATAAAGGAGGGACGGCGATGATTCGGCGATGATTCGGGTGGGCGGGGGATCGGTACGTACTCGGCCGTGCCGATTATTCGCAGTTTAACTTACCGACGATTCTCGAAGAGAATCAGCAACAGGGCGATGGTAGGTCCGATTCTAACGGCGATCCTAGACGGTGGTCCTTCGTAGACGCGTCCTGATCGAGAAGGAGGCATCCTGTCATCGCCCCGAGGACGCGTCTCTTATTCTTTTGCGCGGTTTGCCCACTTTAAAGAAAAAAAAAAAAAAAAAAAAGAAGAGAGTCGAGTGCGACCCCTCGTCCAAGGCGGCACCCCCCTAGCCCCCGAACGGAAGGACCCCTCGCTCGAGAGACGATGCCGTCTCTCTTCCTTTCTTTCTCTCCGTTTCTGTACGGTTTTTTCCCAATCCCTCTCTCCTACTCTCTTCGTCTCCCGTCTCCGGCGCGGTGCCTGTGATCAGCGGCCTGGCCCGCGTCGAGGACTCCTCCTCGCCCCGGGCACCGGCGCTTCTGCTTTGACGTTCCGTACGATTCGAGAGCTTCCAGTTTCGCCGCTTCGAAGGGGTCGTTCCGAAAACTACCCCGGGACAATATCCTCGATGACGATCGAACGGTTCGTCGACCGACCACCGTAGATAGTCGGATCCCGTTTTCCCAATTTTTTCTTCCTCTTCCTCTTCCTACTATGTTTCTCTCCTTTCTTTTATTATTTCTTCTATTCTATCTGTCAGATATTATCGGGAGTAGCTTCTCGAATAGTCGCCAATCGTTTACTTTCGAATCACCGAGAGATTCGCGTTGGCAACACCTTTGGTTCGCTTCCTCTCGTCTTTGGAGTAAGAATACTGTCGACGTGTCGATCGACACAACTTTGGCGAGTATACTCTCGTCGAATATTTATAATATTTATATTTTATTTAACACTGACACTGCTGCCGTTGCGGTGGTCGCGAATCGTCGCGTAGTAACACCATTACATAGTCGTCCAGATTGAACATGTTCGCGCAACTTCCTTTACCGCGATCGATCTGCCCTTTGCCGGATGGATGTTTGACATTCCACGAAACGAGACACACTTTCGGATACAAATGAGCGGAGACAAGGAACACGACGAATCTTTTATCCACGGCCGGTCGCGAGAATCCGCGTCGCGACACCCTTTCTCGCCGCGATCGTCGTCGGATATCGTGGCA
This sequence comes from Apis dorsata, assembly GCF_000469605.1. NCBI lineage: Eukaryota > Metazoa > Arthropoda > Insecta > Hymenoptera > Apidae > Apis > Apis dorsata. The sequence goes on from NW_006264009.1 coordinate 343,736, forward strand.
TTTTCTGCTCCTCTCCACCCTTCTAGGTCGGTGGTCGGCGATGATGATGATGATTTTAACGGCGTTTCGCTCTAGATTCTGCTGGAATGTCTAGGTTCTCGTGCGTCGTCTCGAGAACGTTAAAGAGTCACGTTAAACGTGTCGAAGAAAAAGAAGAGGGGCCCCGACGACGGTTCGTTACTTCCGGTGTGTGTGCGCGTTCACGGCGAAGTGTCAAGCTCAAATAAAAGAAAAGTCGCCCTCCGGGATCTCTTACTCCTCCCACGCACACATCCCCCTCCTTCGGCTCGTGTTCCTCTTCCACCGTTG
>NW_006264009.1:344298-345117 GCF_000469605.1 Apis dorsata
AGAGGGAGGGAGGGAGAGAGGGAAAGAGAGAGAGAGGAGAAAAAAGTGGACGAAGGGAAGGAAGAACGCGCGAAGACGGCGAAGAAGAGAAGGGAAGGAGAGATCGTCGCCGGAAAGAAGAGCGAAACGAAGGGTGAAAGATCGGAGAGATCGAAGAGAGGGAGGAGAAATGGGTGTTGCTACTCTGTGATAAACCGAGACCGACCGACCGACCGACCGACCGACGAAAAGGCGAAAGTGCGCGATGGCCGAACAAGATTCGCGAGAAAGAGAGCCACGCAGGGCGGCCACGCACTTCCGTTGTCCCTGCGTTACGATGTTCGTTATCCCGACACGCTACTGCGAGCCGAAGAAGAGATGGACAGAATCTGATGATTCCACCTCCGTTCAAGCCCGACGAGGAGCTGTCAGGGAGATCGGTCTGTCTATGATGAACTCGGTGCGCAGTGCGCGGCTACGGGGGCCCTCCTCGCCCTCCCATAGGGAGAGAAAGGAGAGATAGGGAGCGGGTAGGCACGAAGAAACCAACTACCCCCCCACCATAACCACCACCATCTGGACACGACCACCACTACCGTCGGCCACCACCCTGAGATTCAAACCGAGAGAAGAGGACGCACGATTGCAAGTGAAACTACCGCTAACGGAGATGGAAAGACGCGAGAGACCGAGGGACTGAGATCGACAGAGACGAACCGAGATCGAGCGTGGAGCGTGAACCAGAGATGGACGGAGAGAAGAAACCGAGAAAGAAATAGAGAGAGGGAAAGAGAGAGAGAGAGAGGAAGAGAGAGATAGAGAGAGAGATGGTCAAACGGA
>NW_006264009.1:347302-348066 GCF_000469605.1 Apis dorsata
TTTTTTATATTCCCTTTAATACTCTATTCTCTCTTCTTCGCCGAAAATCGCCCGTTTTTACGGAGCTCCTACTACAGCCTTCCCCCCATTTCAACGTACGATTCTACGATTCGAGCGTAATGTCTGCGCGAACGAAACTGGCCGTTGTCCACGTGTCGCGCCCTCGCTCGTGTTACCCCTTTGGAGGTATGAAAATCCCGATAAACGAATTATGTTTGACCGCAAAGGGTATTACGTATTTATCTCGCTCTTTTTCTTTTCCAGTCTCGCGTGTCTGGTTCGATTGGTTGACCTCCTCTCTCTTCTTGCAATTAGTTCCATCCCCCCTTCCCCCTTTGGTCGATTTTACAAACGCGCGATCCGATTCGTAAGCAGGCCGCCGCCGCCGATTCGTTTTCGTTCCATAAAAACGATCACGTTTTTCGAAGCGTGATAATCGATCGATTCCTCGCACGATGTGTCACGGATTCGTCCTCGCGAGACGACGAGGGCCGCCCCTCCCCCTCCTCGTTTCGATCTTTCTTCACCGATTAATTGAGACGTCGGCCGGTTAACCGACCGAGAAATCCCTAACGAGAATCGTGGAGAAAAAAAAAAAAAGCTCGTTGAGATCGTTTCTCCGTCGATCCGAACTGTAAATTGCAGCTTCATTGTTCGGGTATAAATCTCATTTTCGGGACGAGGAGTTTATCCCCGATTAAAGTATATACCGGCGGAGCGCGAGAGGAGCTTAGCAATTCGAGCGATCCGCTCACCATGGAAAC
>NW_006264009.1:348084-349999 GCF_000469605.1 Apis dorsata
TGGAAGCTCGGTGTGTGGGAGCCACGACGAGACTGAGAACTGTCCGGAATGTTTTAATAATATGCATTCCTGCTCTGCCCCCGAACGCCCAAACTTCCTCCTGGGGTTGTGCATTGTGCACACCCTCCGCTTTAACAATAACTATGATATAATTGACCAGCCATTTTTTTCTCCTCGATCCAAAGAATGCGCCGTTTCTCGAACAACGACGACAATGATACCGGGCCGGGGGAACGGGTATAGTAACGCGATACACTAATGGAAACGATATTAAAAAAGAAGAACGAAATAAAAGAAAAAAAGAGGTGAGGGGAGAGAAGGAACGCAACACGATAGAAAGAAAGTCGAACGATTCGGAACGATCCCCCCACCACTTCCCCTATTTTACGTTTCTCAACCTGGGGAGGGACATTGTGCGCTTTGACGAACGCATCCGAGGACGGAATTTAGTGGATGCTCGACCGGCCCCGTCATTAAGTATTATATCGTGGAACGATGCGTCAAGTGAGCGCAACACCCACGTTCCACAGAAGAAAGGGGAGAGAAAGGTGCGCGCACGTCGTCGTCACGCCCCCATCCTTTTAGCGAGCCACGATGCCTTGTTCTTCGCGATTATTTCGGTACGCCGGCATACAGCCGAGGGAACGCGCCTTTCCTTTCGATGAAAAGGAACCCCTCCCCCCTTCTCCTCCCCCGTGATGCGAAGGGAACGGACCGGAAAAGAATCGAAGAGGTGTTCCCCTCGGTACACAAGCCGGAGGTACACGACGAGATTTCTCTTCGTTCGATCGCGACTCCTCCGATCTGACCCAGATTCCCGCCCGTTCCCTTCCATTCTACATCCATAGATCCGTAGACCGATACGAATGGGTTTCGCGATCACGATCTCGAGAAACGAGGCGCGCAAGTCGATTCGTTCGAGTGCGAAAACGCGTCGTTAAACGGTTGTCGATCGAGAGGATCGTTCTTTCTTCGGAAACGATGCGTGCCGAACACGAGGAGGAAGGATCTCGAGGCCCGAGAAAAAAGGATCCTTCTTCTTCTTCTTCTTCTTCTTCTTCTTCTTCTTCTCTCGGTATTTTTCACCGGTTCGATTTCCAGCCTATTCCGAGGAGAGGATGATGAGCATCACCACCGCCACCACCAGCATCACCACTACCACTTCATCGGTCGAGGAGATATCCGTTACAAAATGGTAACGCTCGATCGCACGATCGACCGGGAGATACCGAACGCGGATGATCGGGTATCGTTTCCGTTAAAAGCCACTTGTTGGAGCCCGGTCGGGCATGATCGATTTGCCGGCTAAAAGTAGCTCCCGGATAATCTGCTTTCGAGGATCATAGGCGTTCCGACTGTTTATTATTTGCCAGTACGAGCCCCTCGCGTCTCTCTGTGAAAAAAATCTCCAAAGGAACTCGTTTGTTCCCTGCCTTTTCGTGCGTACGCATCTGTAAAATGTCCCGACACTTCAAAGAACTTTTACCCGGGCAACAAGTAGAAAAATACGGGAAATGTATATATATATATATATATACACACGAAGTACGCTTTTCCGTAGCTTTCGCAGAACACGATCATCTTCCTCTCGCACGAGACATTGTGTCTCGAACAATGGGTTCTCCGTTTCGATACGAAGCAGAGTGGCTCGTCGTTGTGCCTGGATACATCCGGAGGCCGATTCACGTCGATTCCAGCGTAATGACTTAAGAGGATAAGAGGATCTCTGACGAGATTTCGCTTCCGAGTTTTCTATTGTTCCGACTATTCGTACCGTCCACGGATTTACTATCCGGCCCCGTGAAACAAATTCGGATGGATACGCGTTTGGAATTCGGAATATTCGTATAGTCGCCTCGATGAAGTCGAGAGTGCGAAAAAAAAAAAAAGGACGACACGGAAAGGAGGAAGAAAC
>NW_006264009.1:350033-353791 GCF_000469605.1 Apis dorsata
TATCAGCGTTTGAGCGGAGGCGGCGGCAGGAGAGGATCAGGAGGGAATGGCGTGGCTGAAAATAAGGAGCATCCACGGATGAGGAATGGTAGCTGGAGAGATCGAGGGAAGGCCAAAGAGGCAATGGGCCACCATGTTCGCCTATTATGGCAAAGGAGCCATGGGGATTCGAAGAGTGGCCCCTCGACCAACGGCAATTCGAATAAATAAAGAGGGAAAATAAGATATATGCGCGTGGGTGTGGCGGCAGGCGGGACCCAGGCTCATTGCCACCTCCGAAGCTGTCGGATCTCACACTCCCTGTAGACGCGGACCTATCTTGCCATGCATATGTAGCTATATGCCTCCACCTCGATCCTATGAATCGAATCGTTTCCTTCCCTCTCCATTTATTCCATCCAGTCCTCGATTCTCCCATCTTCCGAGATATCTTTTTTCTTTTTCTTTTTCTTTCCTTTTTTTTCTCTCTCTCTCTCTCTCTTTCAACCTCACTACTCGTCGATCGAATCTTATTACCTTATATTTCGTATGTAATTTCGTTTCAATTTTTTTTTTTTATCAACTTACTCACTTTCACGCGTATATTATGTTTACGCGTATGATTCACGGTTCAAAGTCACGAAGAAAGACGTATATAATTTAGATTATAAGAACGATAAGGATCGATGATACGAGATCGAGCAGAAAGAAGCCTAATCGTCGATGTTCTACTCGCAGCCGGATCCGATTAAGATCTCCACACCCACGCCGGGATCCACGAAGAACGTCCGTCGTTTCTTTCTCTTTGCTCCTTTTATCCATCTCGATCGCCCCCTTTCGATCCTCCGTTGTCTCTACTCCGTTGTATCTTCGGCATTGTTCGTATTTAGTCGGTATGTTAAATACGCGCAAGCAAGGGGGGTGGTGCACGAGGTTTGGAAGGAACGTCGAGAGGTAAAACGGAAGGAAGAGGGAGGGGGGGCCGATAAAACGAGTTTATTGGCTCGTTTGTTCTCGAAGGTGGCGGTTTCTTTGTCGCGACTAGTAACGATCGTTTTACTACCGGTTTCAACGATTAGGGCTATCGTGACGTTTCGCGAATAAAAAAAGAAGAAAAACGAGGAAGGAGAGACGGCGAGTGATTTACCGGTCGTAAACGATCGTAATCAACTCGAGCCAAGGTTCGAGTCAACGTGTATCGAGCACTTTGCGCTGCTCGAGAATTAAAACGAGAAATGCATATATTTGTTAGCGTGATGCACGGGTTACATTGTATCTCGCTCCATCATCGTGTCCATCTTCGCGATCGCGATGATATTTTTTTACACCGCGTTATTGGAGAAAGGGTACAAAGTTAGTACGATATCTTCCGCACGAGCTATTATCGATCCCGCGAAGACATACCTGGATTGGAAATTGATCGAACAAAGAAGTGTTAATTGCGTTATTATGGGACGAGCCGTTTATCGGGTCTCTTCGCCCGTCTCCTATCGAAACGATCGCGATCTTATCGGATCGCGTCGACCATTGTACGATTATTAAATAGGATGATGCGGCTCTATTATCCGGACGATGCGATCGGTGAGAGTCTCGATCGGATCTCGTGGGCACACTGCGAGCCTATCCACGAAAGATCGAGAGGACTCGGAGAGCCGTAGGCGCGCGGTAGGTCCATCCGTTGGACCGCATCGTCGTTTCATCGCGGACAGATTTTTCTCGTCGATTAATTCGTCGTTCGAGGTATCGACGACGAAGATCGGTGTGACGCGCAACGTTGTAAATACCTGGCGTTCCTTATCGCCGTGGCCACGCGTTCCTTTTCCGAGGATAATGATGGTAAAGAGCGCGAGAACAGTCGTTCCCGTTTTCGCGTTTTCAGCGAATCGAACGCGAGACCACCCGCTGATCTAGGCAGACAACCAGACTTACGCGTTTCTTCCACGTCTCTCGATCGTTGCCGATCGAGATTCGCGATTCGACGTTCGAACCACCCGTAGAGTCCCAAGGGACTCGTCTCGGGGATTTATCGCGATCCATTCGTTGCACTTCGATCGATTACAGCGAAACGAAGTAGTAGGTTTTACAACGAATCGATTTCGTAGCAATTTCTTTTCCAATCGTGCTCGTTCTTTTTTCTCATGCGCGTGTGCGCTATATATTCTTTGTTATCGGTCCTTCTTCTTTTTTCTAACCTCGAGTCGGTGATTTTGCTCGTTGGAAAATTTGCAAAGATCGGGATCGGGATCGTCGATGTTTCGTCGATCGTTACATCGTTATCGTATCGTTTCGTGATTCTGAATGAAAGGCTCGGAGGGATGTCACGTCGTTTGAACGTTCGCGCGCGGACTAATCGATACTTAATCGCGAGGCGCGTTCGAGCTCACGTACACGTACACGTGCGTGCAGCACGTGCGAGGAACACGTGTCACGTGCTCGCGACGAGCGGCGCGCACACACGGGGAATACCTATACGTACGAGCGAGCACACGCTCGATCCGAGAGCCGGTTAATTTCTTTCTAGCTTTCCTTCTCTTTCTCTTTACCCTCTCTGTCTCTTTGCCTACCCGTCCTCCGATACGGGTTTTCGCGAAAGAAGCGAAAAGAGAGGACGAGAGAAACGAGCGAACGTTTATTAACGTTTTGTTTGTACATCTCGATTAGAGCTAATCGATCCTCCGGCAAAATGAGGCATAATATAGAGCCGTGGCTGGCTCATAAATACTCATTTGTGCGGCTATCCGTCGCTCCGTCTCTCTTAATCCTCTTTTTCCGCTTCACTCCACAGTTTTGCTGTCCACCAGACGTTTCCACCACCACCCAAGTCGACTCCGTTACTCTTATACGGATACCACCAGATTCGAATATACGAATTTGTGTACATAATTAATGAGCGTTTTTAACTCGTAACTATATTTATCGCCTCTTGCCTCTCGCGGTTGCCGAGACACCGGGATTTAATGCGCGATACCTTGTTACAAACACTCAATTACAAAAAAAAAAAGTCTTCGTGGTATTAACTTACAAGAAAATTCACTTAATATCGCGATTTTAATGAAAAATTGCTCATGAACGTATATATCACGTGTTAAATTGATTATAATTTTTCGACGATGTGAATCTCGTGTTTGAGATTTTCTTCGTCGCTTCGAAGTAAGTAAGTGGACTTTTATGCGCGACCGTAAGTCAACACAAACGACGAACCAGTACATCAATATACGAATCAATCGCGATTACGTATTTACGGATTTTACTTTTTAAAATGTAGTATGGCGTTCGCCAATGATTGAAGAAGGGGAAAAGGAAAACGAGCGAAGCGAAGCAACGACTACGCGGCAAAGGATAGAAGAACGCGTTTTACTCGTTCGTTTCGATGCGCACGACGTCACGATAATTGAATGGCGTTGCAACTTTTCCATCTTGGGTGCATTCGGGTACGTTGTCGCAAATCGATTACTCGGTGATCGGTCCAATCTACGATTCGTCTCGGTTACGATGCTTGACCTTTTCCCACGCTACCGCCACTTCGAACGAGCGAGCAAGAGTACCATTTCCATCCAAGTTTCTATTTATCGCGAGCAATGGTCTCGCAGTCGCGGGAACCCGTCCTAATAGGCGCAAAATGGACGTCTCTCGAGGGAATTCTCTCTCTCCCGAGAAAATCACAGGGGACTTCGATAACTCAATCTTCTCGGCTCGCGAGAAGAGGTAGCAAAACAGCCGAATCATAGATTCGAGGGGAAAAACGAAAAAGGAAAAAAAAAAAAAAAAAAAGCCAGGAA
>NW_006264009.1:353989-354926 GCF_000469605.1 Apis dorsata
CTGTTCTCGCGCGAGATCGTAATCCCGTGTAATGCAACCTTAAAAAACTCACAATGAATCGGCCACCTACGGGGGTCGTAATACAGTCGTAAAAGATGTTTCTCATTGTCTCCCTTGGTTCCTTTAGGAACCAATTTTCCTCTAGAATCTACCTAGATAAAGGATTTCATATGAATGAAGCCCACCCGATCCCCCTATTGGAACGGATCCTTTCTATTTTTCTCTCGGTTTCACTCCCGTTGGATCCTCCTCCTCCGAATCCTTCCCTGTATTTCGTCTATTTTCTTTTTTCACGCGCGTTTCGGCTTCCTCGGAAGAGGACCCAACGATCCTCTTTCCAAAAGCGAAGCTTTCTCCTTTTCCCTTTCCTCTCTCTTCTTTTCACTCTTGCTTCGTCACTCCTCTCTCTCTCTTTCATCATCCATCGAACCAGTATTATCTTATAATCGACCGAATGATTCTTCTGTCCGCTAGAATGGCACGACCTGCTGAGCACACGTTTCACTTCGTTAATGTCTTCCCGTGAGAATGGATCCGACCGATTTGACGACTTCTTTCTCTCAAACGTTTCTTCCCTCCTCCCCCTCGAACACGTAGGAGAAGAAGGGATTCCGTCTTCGTCGCATGTATGCGTCCACGTGGTCCAGAAGCAATGATCCAGCAATCGCTGGATCGTCGGTCGTTAGAAATTTCGTAAAAGAGGCAAAGTACCGACGTTGGGGACGTTGTAGTACCGAGGGGAGGGAGAAGACCCCGACTTGGTTATCCCGGTACCGAACAATTCATTTTTGTATTATTCGGTTCACCTGATCGCGACGTGTGCGGTCCGTGACGTCATAATTCGGGGCCCCTTCGAGGCGTTCCGCCCCCTTAATGCGGGTTCCGACACCTCTCGACTCCGCGATCCAGCACGCACTTTCCCCTCCAGCCCCCGTCC
>NW_006264009.1:355143-356166 GCF_000469605.1 Apis dorsata
CGTTCGCACCTCTCTCCCTCCTTCTCCTCCCTTACGATCGTTTCTTTCTGTGTTTCAGAACTACGTTCGAACACGAAGGAAAAGGGGGAAGAAGACGAAGACGCGAGGAAGGCGAACGATGGATGAAAGAGAGGCGAATCGCGTCTCCTCCCCCTCCGTGCACCCAGAATCGTCTCGTACACCCCTTCTCCCTCCCTCCCTCACCCTTCCCCTCCTCACGCTTCTCGCAGTGACCGAAGATACCTCGACGGTATATACACCTCGAAGGCGGCCAAGGGGGATATAATGGCTCGGCCGGACTTCACACGATGCCGACCGGTACGTCGGCCCCGAGGATGATACGGACCACGGTCTGGATGGAGAGAGGGAGAGAGAAAGAGAGAGGGGGGAGAGAGAGAGGGAGAGGGAGAGAGAGACGAAACAACGCCAGACCTCCGGGGGAGGACTTTGAATCGCGGAAGGAGCTGCCTCTTCCATCCTTATTCTCCATCCTCTCCTCCGAATGAACCGACCCCTCGGCTTCGACCCGTCGTCTCGCCGACCAACGTCACGGTTTCACGTCTTCCCTCCAACCGAAGCAAAACTTGGAACGAAATCCAGGAAATGCGAGAGAGTACGAATTCTCGCGCGATTAGAAGATCGCGTGTGCGTCCGTCCCGCGACGGAACCCAGAAATAGGTGGCAGGAAAGAGGTCGAAGAAGGAGGAGGAGAGGAGGAGAAGAAAAGGAGGAGCAGAAGGAGGAAGAGGAGGAGGAGGGGAGAGTGGTTGGAGAAGCTCGAGAGGAAGATTAGGGTACTGGAAGGCGTTGGAGAGGAGTCGACGGTGGGGCCCCTCGTGCAGAAGAGTCGGAGGGTGGGCACCGTTAGCCGGTTTTGTACGAGGAGCCCTCGCCGCTGTCAGCCCGCGGGGGCCTTATTTCAAGACCGTACCGAATCAGGCACGACAATCGCTCTAATATCCACACGAATGCCATGCCGGAGGCCCCCGTGGCCCAACAGGCCCCCCTGCTTCTCTCCTCCTC
>NW_006264009.1:356370-357853 GCF_000469605.1 Apis dorsata
CCCTCTATCAACAGCCAGACCATCTTTACCCACGAGTAAGAGATCTCCCTTGTCTTCTTCTTCCTCCTTCTTCTCCTCCTCCTCCTCCTCTTCCTCCTTCTCACCTTCTTTTTTTCATTAACCCTGGTGTTGGACGCTGTGTCGTCTTATTCCTCTCGCGTTTAATCATTTCATCTTTCTTGCAACGTCGTCCTCGCAACAACAACTCTTCTTCCCTCGATTGCGTCACAATTTAATCGTCGAAATTTCCAAGACGAGTCTATTAAAGTGTAACGCTATTTCACTTGTGTGTGTGTGTGTGTGTGTGTGTGTGTAGATACTTAATACGAGGACATTCCTTTCGACGGATCGGATCGAAAATTTCGTAGGTCGAACACGAAAGCTCTTTTATCCGTTCCGATGAAAGAGGCTCGTGCACCGTCGTGGCACGGCTGATAAACGGATTAAGAACTTTGGATCTAATTGGCCTCCGGCCCGATTGTAAAGGAAACCCTCGCCGGTCTTATTGCGGAGCTACGAGATTAGGATTCGTTCGTATATATACCCTTCGGAACTTATCTCTCTTTTAACGTTGCTTTCCAACCTGTCGTGAAACCTGCCTCTATTTACTCACGTATCCCTTGGATTCCAATCGTTTTACGGTTCTCTAATCACCACTTCCGCATACTTGCTCGCCGTTCGGTCTCAACGATGGATATTATCGTTATCGTTTTCGTTATCGCGAGCCATACCTTCGAAAATTCTAACCGTTCGATTTTTCATCGGCTGTTTTTTCCCCTTCTCCTTCTCCTCCTCTCCGCCCCCCTCCTTTCTCTCGCTTCCTTCTCTTTCCTTCCCGATTCAACGATCGAACAACAGATTCGGTTCATCAACTCGGAACACTGAGTTCATCACGAGTTCGAGAGGAATCCGCGGATAAGGCGAAGATGTTGCTCGCAAGCAGGATCGGTCGGGTCGGGAAGAAAGAAACGAAGGATGGTGGCGCGGTACCACGGTATAATAACAGAGCACCCCGGCCCCGACTAGCTGATGACTTCATTGAACTGGTCTCGGTCCTGGCCCTCGGGCGCAGGACCTCCCTGAAACCGCCTGAAATTATAACGCCGGCCTGCGGCCAGGTCCGCTTTTGATGCGCTCGAGACACGTTTCGAACATTTAGTGGATCCCTGGCGGGAGACTCGATCCCCTTCGATCTCCTCTTCTCTTCCATTCGATGCGCGCTTCCGCGTCTATTCTCCTCCGCTCGCGAGGAGAATCGTCCATTCTCGACGCGATGAATCGATAACGCGATAAATCTCGATCCGGCTATTCCGGAGATACAACGCAACGGATCTTAAGGGGGAACACGGATCGTTTCATAAGGAACGACGGTTGTTACAGGCCATGCCCTATAAACTCGCGACTTACAAGCACGATCGCTTCCCTCTTTCCTCGACCTGTCCCGCGTCGACCTTCGCGTGGGGCTCTCCGCGTCCGTTGAAAT
>NW_006264009.1:357893-358861 GCF_000469605.1 Apis dorsata
ACCCGCCCCCTTCCCTTTCCCCCATGCGACACGGTTCTCCCGGATCGGGACAACCCGCGAGATCCTTTCGACCGGCCGAGTTTTACATCGTTCCGTTTCCGATCGTCGATGCGATCCGTCGTCGTGCGAAAAACTTGGCGGATGAACGTCGTGATCGCGCTCGATCGTGTACTCGTCCGCGTGTCTCGAGGAGACACCGTCGAGGGGACGGACGGGGGAAAAAGGACGAGAGGATTCGAGTCGACGGATGGAAAAGAGAAACGAAAGGAGACCGAGTACGGGACAAGTGGAGAACGCGCGGCCAACGCGGACTCGTTTAACCCGCGCGGGTCACCTCGATCCGAGTCCCCTTCCCCATCCGATCCGAATCTCTCTCCTCTCCCGTTTCTCGATCGGAACGCATCGATTCCTCTATGCTAGCCGTAGCACGTAGCAAGCGGCCACGGACGATTCTATGGGAAATAGAAAGTGGCCACGCGGTGTTCGCGGTTGGCCGTGCGTACATTTTTAGCCTACGTGAAATTTATGAGCGGACTGCCTCGTAATTACCATTGTGGAAACTCGGGAGAGGGCGGAGAGGAGAGAGTCGAGAGAGAGAGAGAGGGGGGGAGAATTAAGGAGAGAAGACGGAGGAAGGAAGGGAGAGGAGGAAGAGGAGGAGGAGGAGGAGGAGGAGGACCTGCGAAGGTATACGCAGTCGCGAGGAGAGGGACGACAAAAAAGTGGGGGACTAGAGAGACGAAAAAAGAGAAGGAGAGAAAGAGAAGGGAAGAGAGAAACTACTCGAGGCCAGTTCTATACGTGGGTTCTGTAAGTGCCGTGTAATTGCTACGGCGCGTTTGCTCGGGCATCTGTTTACCCACTTCGATCGCAAAACGGCGAGCTGTAAACGCCCATTCGAGATCGTTCGAGATCGGTTTCCATCTCGGCCAAACGGTGCGCTTATTACCCGTACCCGACTGGGCTGC
>NW_006264009.1:358892-359476 GCF_000469605.1 Apis dorsata
ATATCTGTTTCGTATTAACGACGCACCGCGACGTGCTCTTTCGAAACCGCGGCCGGACACGGTGGCCTTCGGTAATTAGGAACGAAACGCGAATCGAATAATTATTAGTTCTCCATATCTCTCCTACTTCGATGCAATGCGCGCGCGGACAGCTCTCTCTCCCCGACCCGAGCCCCGATAACGCGCCGATATCGAAAATTACGAGTATCGTGGGTCGATACCGTTTCTCACGTACACCTTGGCCGTAATTACCGACGTCTAATCGGCCTCTCCGATTCGCTCCGCGCCGTAAAACCGGCGGAATCTCCGGTCTAACTCTGTATTGCCGTGGCCGTGTGGGGATTTCCTCGCTAATTTACCTGCTACCTCGCCTCGATGCGTCATTCCGTGGCATCGAAAGGAGAACAGGGCGCTCTCCCGGCGCCGATCGTCCAACGCGAAATTCTTCGAGGATACGTCGGAACGTGGATGACAGGGAGAGGCGCAATAAATTGGCGAAACGTCAGGAGGCAGAAAAACAGCCGGATCCAGCTCGTCTCGGTGTTTCTTTGTCGTGGGACCGATGCCGTGTCATCGGTCCCAAC
>NW_006264009.1:359631-364222 GCF_000469605.1 Apis dorsata
AGGTCCCGCTTGACCGTCTGCGACGCGGCCTTGCGAGGTCCGCGACAAAAACTGTTTGCGGGTCCTTCCATGCTCTTCCTTCCTTCTCCCCTTTTCGACTTTGCTTCTTCTTCGCGTTTCGTTAGAATTTCAACTGGACCGTATTCGCAAAATTTCGACCCATCGCTCGAAATTCTCAATAGACACGAGATTCCATACAAATTCTTTAAATTTCCTGCTAAATTTCGGTAATTATTGCAACGATAAATTGATGCAACGGATCATAAATGTCTGATATCAGAAAGGTTTTAGAAGATTCGTTCGATAAATGTTCGATAAATTTATTTGTTATATGTATACGCAATTCGTTGAATCAATTAACTTTCTATCTCTTTATCGATTTTACGATAGTTATATTAATTTCGTAAAAAAAATATGCGTTAATAATAAACTTTTCAAACATTTTTATCCATATTTGAATTGTAATTATTCTCGCCTAACTTACTTTAAATATAGTATATCTTATGATATAAATTGAAATCAAAAATTGCTAATTTTTCCCCGAATCGTTTCATTCAAATTTTTCCGGAACGTAATCGGAAAACAATCGATCATCGATCAAGACGTTCTCCACCTGTACAGATAGACGAGGCAAAAGGATCGCGCGGCAAGAGGAAGCGGCTAGGCTACGGCTCTATCGAGGCGCGTTCGTCACGCGCGTAGGTTACCACGCCGATTCTTTTTTCTCCCGATTCGTTCTCGTCATAATAGAAGAATCTGTTCGTGGCTGCGCGGTATGGTCCGCCTCTATCGTTTCGAGCGGCACCGGTGGCCGCCACCGGCACGCTGCTGCCCGTCGAGAGAGCCCAGTTCGAGCAGGTTCTCAGGAATTCACGACTCATGCGACGACCGGGTGTCCAAGTGAAACGTATAATGGCATTTAACGAAGAGGAATCGTGGTAGCAGGGGCACGCCGAGCTTGCTCCAAATTGTTAGGTCAGGCTAATGTCGAAACGACGTCCGAGGACGGGCCCGGTATTGTTCCGACACCCTTCTCCGTGCTGATGGCTCGTGGGAACACGCCTGTTTTTTCTCCTCCATTATCCTCTCGAGCACCCTCGCCTCGTATTTTCTTCTTTCTCTTCTTTTCTCTTCTTTTCTTTTCTTTTCTTCCCTCCCTCTCTTTCTCTCTCTTCAAAATAACAATTTTTTTTCCTCTACTTTGATTTCCTCCCCTCTCCACCCTCCTTTCTTTTTTCACTGGTCGCGCTTCGACGCGATAGTTTACGAGAACGAGGTTTTTTTACGGATGAATCGCGCGCGAGAGATCCCCGTAACTGCGAGGGTAATCGCTGGCAAGATCGATTATGATAAAGTCGGGCGAATCTTCTTGCGACGACACGTCCGCGCAAATTAACGTTTAAAACGCAGGCGCGGGTCAGAGGATGGAAAAAGGGATGCGAAAAAGGCGAAAAAGGAAAGGGAGGGAACGAAAGGATGAACGAAAGACGAAGGTGGGCTAAGAGAAGCTCTCCTCCACTCGTCTCTGAAAACTGGTCTGGTAGAGAGATGCGGTCTTAGGAGCAAAGAAGAGTCGGAGGAGCGGCATTCCCCGGTAATTAGTCTCACCCATAAATTACTAGCTATTCCGTGTCTGTGTTGGTCACAACTCGGTAACGTTCTCTTCCCTTCCCTTCCCTTCCCTTCGCCTCTCCAACTCCTTTCCATTTCCACTCTTTTTCTCCCATCTTCACTCCTCTCCCTTTTACATTTTTTTCTTCAAACCGATATTATTAACCACGGTAGGTGTATCTCGAAAACATAATCTTGGAAACCGAGACGATCTACTAATTCATCATGCTTGACAAAATTTCCTTTGCCTCGCCACCTTGTGACCGTGATTGTGACGTTCGATACGATCGGCAATTTCGAAATCAGACTTGCAGATCGTCGAGATCGGTTAATCGTGGATAGAGAAGGATCTAGCGGAGGATATATCGGAAGGTTTATGGGAACGAAACGAACTCATCTTTGCCGTAGGTCCAACGCGAGCCCGATCTCTCTGGCCTCGCCGAAGGGGCATAGGACCCCGCTGCTAAATGAGCTGTAATACGGACCCCCGCTGACCCCCTCGCTCACTCCTTCGCTCTACCTCTTCTCCTCCACCTCGCCAGTTCCTACTCTTTCGCCGCAATCTCTTCCTTTCCTCCTCTATCGAAGCTTTCGTTCTTTCGTTCATGCCTCTCCTCTCCATATGCTCGGCTTCAAAACTACTCGAGTAGGATTCAGAGGTGATCACGATACAGCCACTACTCGAGACGACTTTTATCCGTTACACGGTGTTTCCCAAAATGTTTTCTTTTTAACTTTCTCTTCTCCTTTTTGTCGTTATTTATTAAGTCCTTCGAACTTTCTTCCGTTATCGCTTCTTCTTCTTCTTCTTCTTCTTCTTCTTCCTCTTTCCTCGATAAGTCATTCGATACCTCGATGATTTCGTTCGATGAAAGCGATCAAAGTTCAGCGATAGGATAATCAAGCGAGTCCACCTAGATGCGCGAAAGATTACAGTTCCTTTCGTTGGAGAGACGGCTACTCGACTACGAAACGGTTCTCGTCGGTTCTGCGAACTAACGGAGAATGGTCGTGACATCGAGACCGATCGCTCGCGCATTCGCTCGGTCAACGAAGCAGTTGACCCATCGCTGGAGATACGCGGAAAACGATCCATCAATTAGGTCAGCCGTTCTCCGCGCTACCAGAGGATGGAGAAAGGAAAGAGAGCAAGGGAAGCAATCGAAAATAGTACTCCACGAGAAAGAGTAGTATACGCGAGTTCGATTCAATCATTAGTGAGTGAGATTCTCGATTTGATCTTAAGCTTTCACAGTTAAATATATTCCTTGTCAGTTATTTGTGAAAATGCAACTTTTGATTTGATGTACCTTGGAAATTTATATATACATATATCGAAAATTCTTTTATTCTTTTATTCTATTATGAGAAGATAATCATTTAAATAGTTAAGATGAAATTTTTAAAAGAGGTTTATTTTTTTTTTCATTTTTTTCATATCATATAATAAAGATATTTTGTATTCCGTGAATATTATTATAATTTCAACCGTACGTATGCTCATTAACGCCAACAGTGTTCAATCAATCGTCAATTGATCTTTTTCGTTACTATTATTCTCGAGCGATTCGTTATTTCGTTATGCCTGAATTAAATCTTCTTTCTCTCCGTACCATAAATTCATTAATTGTTCAATCGCAATTGAAAATCTCTGTCTTATATCGCTATATTGTTATTTACATTCGCTCGGACCAATATTAAACTCTTGTTTTTTCATGTTTGTACGCTAATGGGATTCGTCCCGTTAATAAGTAAATAATTTAAAAAGAGGAAGAACAGGATCAAGATCGGTGAACGTTTCTGTTGTAAATGCGACGGCTCTTTCCCGGCGGCAGAGATGAAAAGAATGTAGCCACACGCCGACAGGTTAAACCCTTGATACCGTCCTGTACGATGCGCCTCCGCTGTGTAGCGAGACACGAGGTATGAAAGAGAGGAAAGAAGGTAGCCAGTGGCAGAGATCCGGACGAAAGAGAAGGACGTGACAGAGGAAGTAGAAATACACGATCGAGCAGAGACCAACCGAGAAGAAACTGGTACCGAGCTGTTTACAATGATCTCATAAGCTGTCGAAGTAAATTTCGCTCTGGATCGGATTGCACAGTGCTCTCTTCCCAGAAGAGGGCAAAGAGCATGTCATTGTAATCGATATTTATCTTTTGAGGTGGCGCCAGCTAATCCACCAATATTCCTCCAACACACTTTCTGGGCATGAGAAAGAATAGAAGGTTGGAAGAAGGATTTGCTCGGCCGTGCGTGTCGTGCTACTCGTTTTCAACGAGGAAAAGGGAAGAATACGTTTTTTTTCTTTGAAAAAAGACCGAGAGTCTTATTGTTATCTCTTATTTTCTACGTTGCAAACTATGTTTATCGATGATCTATACCAGAAACGTGCATATCTTTATTTGCATAGATCGTGAAACGAAAAATTGCAAATTAATTAAATTAATTTATACGTTATTATAGAAATTAAAAGAAATAAAATGGAATCAAAAATATTCGATTCGAAACGAAAGCGATCAACACAGGAGCATAGCACGCCTGACTTTATTTCCACGCGGATCTTGAAATTGTCGATCGTAAAGTACAAAGAAACCGAATCGACTTCGTAAGGAAATTCAAAAGGAAGAGATCGAATATAAATCGAATTAAATTATAAATTATAAATGATACCTCTTCTTCTATCTCGAATAATCTCTAAAAGTTTGCAAACTTGATTTGGATCATTTCGATCCATTCCTCGAAAGAAAAGCGTTTTATCGATGAATACTACGAGAAAGAAAAAAGAAAAAAAAAAATGGAGAAATTTCAACTTTCAACGGAGTTTGAACGAAAGCATTTGGACGGTAATCGCGAAATCGGTATCGGGAACGTTCGAAACGAAAGGGTCAAAAGGTAGCGCGGTACGCTTTGGGTCCTCCCTCCGCGTGGATCCCGAAGCGGCGGCAGGTTGCGAAGTACAGAGGAGTCGAGTGGTTCT
>NW_006264009.1:364672-366696 GCF_000469605.1 Apis dorsata
GAGCTTTTCGACCTTCTTCCTACCCTCCGGTACCCTTTTCTCCGGACCCCTCATCACTCCCACGCTCCCTCCCCGCTTTTCTCACCATCTTTCTCCTCACCATCTTGCCTCCACGAGTTTATCCGCGCTGTATTTCTTCGATATACAGTTCTTTTTTCTTTTTTTTTTTTGTTCGAAAGCAATTCGAAAAGATTCGTTGCTTTTCGCTTTGGATCGGTTTCGCTTCGGATTCTTTTCCGTAGAAAAAAGGAAAAAACGTTTTTTTTCGGTGGTTGCATGGTCCACGAGAAATATCATCGGCAAGGATATATCATCGATTGACGACGACGACGACGACGACGTCGACGTTCGTCGACGGTGGTGGTGCAGTGAAGGTGGTAATGGTGGTGTATCGAGGCAAGCCGAAAAAGGAATCGGTTAAAAAGGTGGAGGGGGAGAGGGAGGGGAGGTGGAGGTGGAGGTGGAGGAGGAAAGGAAGCAGTAGACGAAGCGAAAACTAAAAGAAGAAGAGGACGAAGAAGAAGAAGAAGAAGAAGAGGAAGAGGAGAAGGAGGAGAAGGAGGAGGAGGAGGAGGAGAAGGAGGAGGAGGAGGAGGAGGAAGAAGAAGAAGAAGAAGAAGAGAAAGAAGCAGATGAAGGTGAATGGTGGGGCTGTCTTCTCTACTCCTTAGTACATTTCTGGTGGGGGTAAGGCAACACTCAAAGTTCGTGGTGACGTAGTTCTGGCAGGAACGCGACGCGTTTTTGTCCCCGCCGGAAGGAAATAGCAGCTTCCTAGATTCTGATCGCGTCTCATCTTTGGTGTTTTTCATCGAGGCGAACGTACGAGAGTACGAGAGGGGAAAAAAAGGAGACAGATTCGAATCACGAAAGGATCTGGAATATAGGTTAGAAAAGGAAGCGAGAGAAGAAGAGAAAAGAAGAGGCGAGGCGAGGCGAGGCTAGAAGAGGATTGGAAAAGATAGGCGGAAGAGAAGTAGCGGGATCGAGTGGAAGTAAACGAAACGAAAGAGGGAAGAAGCGGAGTGAAGGGGTGGTGGGGGATATCTAGTTAAAGAGACCGGAAGCGGAGGGTTTCTCTTCCGGGAATTTCTCGATCGTGATAAGGACCATTTGCGTGCCCAAAAGATTACATTCGCCGTCAGTCAAAGCAAACGAGAAAATTTGATTGTTTTTTCATGGTTTCCCAGTGGCCCGGAAAGAGATCATGAGGATTTCGCGCGGTCAATATTTGTATCCGTTCGTGTATCTCAAAGAGGCTCTTTCGCTTTGATCGCGGTGTACTCTCGAAGAGCTGGAGAAGAAAGAAGCCGAGAAACAGACGGAGGAGGAAGAGGAAGAAGAGGGCTGCAACTTGGCCGAAGAAGAAGAAGAAAACGATCGTGGTTCGGTGAAGTGTCGGCAGAAGCGAAGACCAGATACGAGAAAGTAGTCGAGAGTGGACGGTCGAGGAGATCGGGTGCTCGATAAAGAATTTCTCCTTCGAGATCGGGGAAAAGGATCGTCCGGAATAATTTTTTTCCAAGGAGCACGTGTGAGCCGAGATCGCGCGTTACCGAGATATCGATACGTCACGCGTATCGCAAGTCACAATCCAATTTTTTCGCCGGTTTCGTAGGTCAGGAATCTTAGTGGCGTTCAGCGGCACGGTTGTGAAAACGCAAGACGACATTCCGACATACCGCCACCATTTTCCGACTGATATTCGCTCTCACGAGTCGAGAACGATCGTCTTCCGATCCGATCCAGGGGACACAGACGGCCTTCAGAGAAGGGAAGCGATCGGCAATTGTCGAAGTTACACCACCGAGGGGCGGAGGGGATGGAGATGCGCCTCGTTCTCGTGGCGATCTGCCTCCTTCTCGTTACCCCCATCGCCGGCTCTTTCTGGTACGTACCATCCGATCGTTTATCCGTTTATTCCAAATTGCTTTGATAAAACGCTTTTTATCATCCTCGATCTCGACCGAGAGAGAGAGAGAGAGAGAGAGAGAGAGAGAGAGAGAGAGAGAGAGAGAGAGAGA
>NW_006264009.1:366791-372763 GCF_000469605.1 Apis dorsata
CGTTAATTGCGAGTGACTTTTTGCGAGGTTTCGAGAACGAATTCTTTGATCACGCGTCTCGAGCAATTGTGCTCTCTTTTCGCGGTTTTATACTGGCACGATGAGAGAGCAAAGGGAGGGAGAGAAAGAGAGTAATCAAACGCGTTACACTTTTATGTAGGTAATTATGTGAAAAATAGTTGCACTCCGCGAGCGGTTAACGTCAGTACTTTCCAAACGTGACGAACTAACGAGTGCTCCAGTTCTGAAGTACGTCATCTGGGTTATCAATTACGCGGCACGTTACGCGCACGCGGAATGATTAATGACGCCATAAATCCACCTTTGGTAGTTGCTCGCGCTCTGGTAAGTAAGACCTGTCCCGAGATTTACGGTTTCATTTCGATTCGCTTAAATTGCTCGTTACCGTTACCGGGAAATCTCGGCTTCCTCCTCGAGCCTCGAACCGGGCAGATTGACAGCCGAGAGGAGAGCTTTGCCCCTCTCGTGCCTCGAAATCCGCGTATATAACGTATGTATAACGTACGTATAACGCGTCGCCCTCGTAGACGGAGCGAGCGAGCGAGGGGAGGGAGTCTCATCATCGCGTTACATCGCGAATTCGTAACTGGCGCGTGACGCGTATCTCGTAATCGCGTTACGTACTCGCGAGATATCACGAACGACGGTAAATTATTCGGTAGCTCGAGCGCACCGTGTGTACTCCAGTTTATTATGTAAATGTTTGTACGACGATAGACCGTTATCGCTGTCCTGCCAACCTACCAACCGAGGTACCAACACAGAATCCAGAAACGCGTCATCTCGCGAAATCTTCGCATCTTCTTCCGTTACGCGCCGTTCTATACGCTCGCTCCAACCTTCCCACTTCCATTTCCAATTTCGCGTTCCCCGAAATGACCGACGTCGAAGATCGAGTTTCTTCGAGAGAAGTCTGGGAAATTTTCTCCCTTTTTTTCTTTTTTCGTTGAAAAGGGGACCACGATAAGAGAGATACGGAAAAGATTAGGCTCGCTCGCTTTGAAATTCGAAGGTGTATAGTTACCGTGGCGAAGGTGGCGAATGGTGATGGTCTCTTCTAAGGTCGAGCAAATATTTGTCAACGATTTAAAAGGGATTTCTGCGCGCAGTCGACACTGTACCGTCGCACCTTGCTCTCTTACCTGTCCACGACGTCCACACGACGGAGTGTTTGATAAATACATTAGAAGGTTCGTGGTTTGTTTCGACGACAGGTATTTAACAGGTATTTAAGTAGGTTCCGAGGAATGTGTTCGCGGAGTCACGGGCGTTTCCAACTTTTCTCCCTCCCCTCCTTTTTCTTTCTTTTCTCTCTCTCGTCGAGACGCTCTCCGCTGGCATCTCGCGGCATTGCACGGGCGAAAAGGAAGCGTTTCGTCCATCTACGCGTTTTCGCTCTCCCTTTCGTTCGTTGGTTCGTTGGTTCGTTCGAATCGAGGGCCGATTACTCGATCGGAACCGGATTCTCGATCGAGATTCCTCGATTTTGTCGCGAGGAATACTATTCACCGTTCCACGTTCCCTCGCTCACTCTCGCCTTCGCTTCTCGAGAGCACTCTCCCTCTCGGTTCCACGCCGCGTTTCACGGTAGCGCGGAGAGACACGCGGAGCAGCGGGATCCAAAGGTGGACAAAGACGACCGAGTCGAGGAGTAAAGAGGTAAAGAAACGAGCGAGGATGGACAATGGTCTCGCTCGAAGCGTCACCCGTAAATCTCGTTGAGCGCGTATAATTTGTAAGTCGGCAGCAGCCCCTCGCCTCCTTCTCTCTGCGCGCGCGATCCCTCTTCGTCTCTGGGGCCAGACCGCGACCCGTCGTCGTCGTTCTCGGCGTCCTCGTCTCTCTCGTCGTCGTCGGCGTAGTCGTCTCAAAAGCAGAAAAAGCGAGGGACCCGTGCCCCTCTTAGATAGTAGATTCGGCTCCAGCATTCTTAAACGTTTCTCCTCTCGTCCATTCCGCTCACCCCCCGTCCTCGCGCTCTCGAAACTTGCGCTCGCGCCGTCACCGTCG
The DNA here is from genome assembly GCF_000469605.1 of Apis dorsata. Classification (NCBI taxonomy): domain Eukaryota; kingdom Metazoa; phylum Arthropoda; class Insecta; order Hymenoptera; family Apidae; genus Apis; species Apis dorsata. The sequence continues at coordinate 368,823 of NW_006264009.1, forward strand.
AGCACCGTTCCATTTAATTGGGCCGTGTACCCTTCATATGACACGGTTCGCTCGTTTAGTTCTCTCTCTAGCCTAGGCGGGAAGCGTGCCGCGCTCGCTCATTGATCGTCGCCTGACCCAGCAAGTTAACGAAACGATCGAGACCGACGACCTTCCTCTCTATGCGTGTGTATACGTGTACCTGTGTGCGTGCGTGTACGTATACGACCGGCTGGCTAATCATTGCCAACCAGAATCCTCGCGTCCTTACTTTCTTCCGTCCGAACATTCGAAGCGAGCGTTCGCGAACGAACGGGCAGGGAGAAAAAAGTGTTCAAAGATCGGCGATCGACGACGCGGTATCGTAACGAGCAGTTGCCGATAATACGATAGCGTTCGGTCGGGTCGCAAAGTCGGCCAATGAGCCGCGGTGGGCAGTCCACGGCTACCTTCTCGCTGGTTGGACAACCCGATACTCCCACCCGATGCACTCTATCTTACCTGGCCTCTCTCTTTCTTTCCCGCGGTGCTACAATCTCATAATCATAAGAGGCACGCGTGTGACGGCTTTTATCGGGCCCTGGCCAACCGATACTCCACCATCTGTCTCCCTCCCTCCCTCTCCCCCGCCCCCAAACCTCGACAAGGATGCCTGCATCGTGTTCCACGATGCAACACAAGCGCAAGTCGCAACCTGCCGAATCGCGGCGGCGGCGTATACGCTTTCCTTCTTGGCTCGCTGCAACCACAAGCGGCCAGAGTCGTAAACCGCGGTTCAAAGTGGATGTTTGCTCCCGATACCGGCCGTATTTCGGTCAGCCTCCGCTCGTAATGCTTATTTTCGTCGCGGACGCTTCTCTCCAAGTTTCGCCGAGGATTAGTGTACCCTCTTGCGCCGGTTTGTCTATTTGCGGCCGTAAAAGCTCGATCTTTTCGTTTCGCTCGGGGCAAGGAGGAGGAGGAGGAGGAGAAGGGAAGAGGGGGGTGGAAGCGCAGGGGGATGACCGCACGCCTCCTCCCTCCGTATCCGTTTACACAATCGCGAGCCGATCCTTGGCGTTGATCCGCGATTTCGACAGGACGAAGAAACGAGAGGAGGGGAGGGTCGTTCGATAGATATACGCGGTCGTGGTTTGTCCAGGGTCAGTTTCGTAGGAAAGCGAAACGATAAATTTAGTTCTCCACTTCCTCGAGCGCGACATCGCGATCCCCCAACTTGTACGACAGAAATAATTTTGTCCGGCCCTGATTTATCGCCTAACGAACAACATTACCGAGATTCTGGGGAGGACACTGAAACATACGCGTACTGAAAACAAATGATACGTTCTTTGTCTAGTGCGATGGGTGTGCAGTAGCGATTCTTAAAGCTGGTCCGCGGACACCTAGGAATCTCACATTTAATAGCCCGTGTTCCGCGAATAATTTATTATTTAAAAGTTGATTTAATAATTTCCTTGTTTCAAAGAAATACCATCTCTTTCGAGCGATTCTCGTTCGTGTACGTAAGAATACAAGCTTCGAAACTGACATAATTTCATCAAGCTGACATTTCATTTTTCCTCGTCGATTCTTAAAATTATTCTTTCAATCGAATACACGCGTTATTTTTCTTTCTCACTCCTATTCCATGTTTTTTTATTTCTTCCAATTCCTTCGCGTAATCGCTGTATTTTCTTCTCTCGCGTTAAATAAGCGAGAGTGTAAAATTATAATGCATAAGTGTCCATAAGCAAATGATGGATACAATCGTACGAGGAAAAAAAAAAAAATAAAATTAGAGAACCGTCGGTACAAAAGACCACTTATCGATGATTGATCCTTAACCGTATCCGATAAATTTTCTTCGTGCGCGGATAATCGCGTTCAGAAAAAAAAAAAAAAGAGAGAGAAAGAAAAGAAAAAGGAATTCACTACACAAATGATCGTTTAACAATGATCATAGTCGTAGAGAGACGATTGGGTTCGGTCGTTCTGTAATTACGCCACATTCCGACAGTTTACGATGACAATTCTCGCGTAAACGCGTGGAGAAAGGACGAATCGTAAAATCGTAATTTTCTCCTGCCTCCTGGGTGTTAACGGCGCGGCGATTCCTCTCTCTCTCTCGTCCTTTTCCATTTTCTGCATTGCAAATTAATTACGCTAAACACGTACGTGTCACAATCGCGCGCCAACGCGCCTCTCCTCTTTCTTTTCGAAGGCCGCGCCGCATGGATCCGTGAGATCATTCGAATTGTCGGAGATTTATCGGATTCGTGGCGTCACGAAGCGTTTCGTTTTGCTTGGCTAATGGCGGACGCGCGTTCAGACGACGTAACGAGCGATTAGTCTAAAGCGGTTGCTCTTCACGGACGGGTGGCAGACGATAAAAGTTATAGGGGGCAAGCCGTCCCCTTCCCCCTCCCCCTCTCTCTCTTCCCCGAGTAGTTAACGCGAGTGGAACGCGTGTCCCGTACGAGCAAAAGCACGGAATCGATTTTCGTGGAATGTTTAGGACGGGGGCGTAGTCGCGTTTCCCGACGCTAGACGCTCCGCCAGAAGAATTCGAAATTGTTTCGATGGCGTGCGCGCCACGTAGCCGTTATGTATGGAATTTTAAGACCCTCCCCCTCGTTGTGTTATCCAACTTACTCTAATTTTATTACAGTCTTCGCACAGATTCGATCGGATTTCATTAAATCGCGTGCCACGAATAATTCGTTACGTACGCTTTTCTTTCAAAGAATTCATGCGTCGAGACGTCTGTTCGAAAGGAGTTCGAGAAAGAAGAGCGCCACGAATTCCACGAGGTTCTTGAGAGAAACGATCGAAACGCGACCTAGACTCGGTTAACCCTTGCCATCAATTTGTTCGGGCATTCTTCGACCCTTCTTCTCCTTTCTTCGAGTTAAATTCGTTCCCTTTCTTTCACACGCGCGCGATTCGCGACTCTCAATTTTCTCCTTTTCCTTCGATACCCGGCTATTTTCCGGCTATCATTAATCCCGATCATGTTTCCAGACACTTCTATTCTTAGTCACCACCTGTGATTCGTATGGAATCCGATTGGCTCGAAATTGGAACGAGAAGCTAGAGCGCTGCTTTCGATCCACCAGTTTCCTCTACCAGGGATGGGATAGGAGCGGTGTCTTCGCTCGCTCTTGCTCTCCCTCTTTCTATTCCACGGTTGCGCCGCGGCCGTGTCTCGTGCCTTCGCTCGTGTCGTCGAGCAATAAGAAAATGATTTAGATTAAGCGCGCATATCCACTCGACAAGAGCTGTTGTGACTTTCCACTTCCGTTCGCTATAAATACTTTTTATTTTATTTATCTCTCCCTGTATCTCGGACAGATCTTTCGCTTCCCTTTATTTCCTCCCTCGAGGACACGAGGACAGATCGTTTGAGGGTGATCGATGGTAGTCGAGGGGAGGGGGAACGAACGGATCTCTCTCGATCGGATTATCCTACTCTCTCTCGATGTCCTCGAAGGCGAAGTTGCCAACTTCCGTCGTGTTTTCTTCCTATCCTCGAGGGTCTCGTTCGGACGGTGAGAGATATTCGAAGAATTCACCGGTGGACCCAACGATCGTTCTTCTTCTGCTGCTTCTCCTCCTACCTCCGTTCGTGGGGTACCTCGTTCCGTTCCTTCTTCTCCTTCGGACTCCTTTCGGCAACCGGAGGACGGGCCCGTTCTCTTTTTCTGATACTCTCTATCGAGAGTATATCGTCCTCTCCCTTTCCGACTCTCACGAATCGACCGCGAACGAACATTGGAGAGGACGTGGCCGAGAGTGAGGCCGGAGCAACGTTGCTCTCTCGTCACTGTCTATCCGAGCAGACAGCGTGGAGCTGCCTTCGAGCAAAGTGAGTGCGTCTAATGAGGCAATAAATAAGTCGACCGCCCTAACCGGCCTCTCCACGCTTTTCGTTCGCGACGACGACGACGAGGACGAGGACGAGGACGAGGACGAGGACGAGG
>NW_006264009.1:373206-374509 GCF_000469605.1 Apis dorsata
TCTCGAGTCTCGATCATCCTCGAGCCGATCATCGATCATAGCGAAAATAAATTACGCGGAAACGCTCGCCACTCTGGTTCTTGACCACGCCAATTCCTCTAAACCAACCAAGAAGCAAGAGCATATGCGATATTAATAGCCGGAGCACGGCGAAAACGAACCGATACCCGCCTCGTCAAACGACCCGATGTGTTTGCATTAATAACGTCGTAACGTTATTCGCGCAACAGGGAAAAGATGTATCGACAGACCGCGATCTTCCAGTTTATTTGACTTTGGGAGGTTAGCTGCGCGGTCGTTAACGAAGTAGCGCAAATATTCTTTGCCTGCGATCCTTTGAACTGTAAATGTCAGGACAGTGTCACGCAGCGGGGATTCCATCTCTCTCTCTCTTTCCCTCCCTCCCTCTCTCTTCTTCTCCCATCACCCGATCCTATCATCGGCGTCAATCATCGAGGAAAAAGATTCGCCAAATCGGAAACCGATGTTTCTATCGTGAACGGCGTCGAGAAAGTCACGAGAAAGATCGACCGCGTTCCTCGCGTTACCGGGTGATTAGGAACATTTGCGATTCTCCGACAAATGCCAACGTTTCGCCTTTCGTTTCGAAGGCGAACAAGTTATATTCTTCTCGCGAGTGATGTCGAGCTATTTTTAGAAAGGCGAGTAAGAGAGGTTGGTGTTCCTTTTCTCGTTTGTCAGCGCAACGATAAGACGTTTGACGAATGCTCGTCGTCACGGAAAGTTGTGTCATAACTTTCGCCTTCCCGGAAAACTCGGCCGTTTATATCTATCTGCCGAGCGTCCATTATCCGAGTGCGCGCGCGACTCTCTTTTGTGTGCATTCGCCGCGGATCACGCGNTCGCGTGACGACGGCGCCAATTCCGGGAAACGTAGTCCAATCCCGTCTTCCTCTCCCCGATAAGAAGAAGAAGAAGAAGAAGAATTTATTCGAAAAATCAGGCGGCCACCACAGTTACGCTAAGAACGTTGCGACGACGACGCATTTCACGTTGCGGCGGTCGCTTCCCTCCCTTCCTCCACCGAGTGACGTATCCGGTTCCGGGGTGACGTCGGGGAGGGGAAGGTGGTGGCGCGTTCCGTTATGGCGTATCGAGCGGACAGGAATAAGAATATCGAGGAGGCGAATGAAGTTCTTGCTCGGTTTGTTCCCCGCCAACGGGCCCGATCGTCCCGCGAGACGCAACATGCGCCATATTTTGCTCGGGAACGAGAGCAGCGTTTAGCTTTTTTTCTCGAGGGGAAGATCGAGGGGGAGATCGCAACCGGCTCCCTACCGGC
>NW_006264009.1:375875-378688 GCF_000469605.1 Apis dorsata
CGATCTCTCCGCTGTTCGCGAGTTTCTCGAGAATTCTTGTTCCCCGCGCGTCCAACGTTCTTGTCCCCCCCGGTGTTATAGTCGGCCGTCCGAGGTCTGGAATCCAAAGCCCAAATGACGATGTCACCGGTGCACGACTGTTTCCTTCGCCCGGCCGTATCACCACCACCACCTCGTCCTTTTTTCCTCCCGATGATCCGCGCGGAACGAAAAGCGGGGGGAAAGCATCGATGCACCACCGACGTACTTACACGGGCGCGAGCAACCGTCCTTAACGGAATTATTGCCATTAAGGTCGTTGCATTCCCGAGAGGCCGTCGTGTACGCGCCCCGGCATCCTACCGACGCAGAACTAATGATCTTAATTAACGTTTCGTAACGAAGGTCGTTCGGACTCTCCGCTCCTTTCCACCCTTCGCATCCTCTCTCGAGGCGATCGTTTTCTACCTTCGTATTCTTCCTTCTTCTATTCCCGTTTCCCCTCTTCGCTCTTCTTTCCTCAATTTTTTTACGTCCAGTCCCCTCCCTCCCCTCAATCTTGCCTCCATCTTCGTTTCTCTCGCTACTCTTCTTCCCGCTCCCGAAGGAGAGAAGTCGCGGGTTCCCACTGTCCGTGATTCTCCTCGATTCACCTTTTCTTTTTGCCTCTCTCTCTTCCTCTCTCTCTTTGTCTCCTCGTCCTCTTTCCGTTTCTGGCTTGTTCTTTACTCGTCCCCGTAGACCGTGTCCCGTCTCTGGTATACAACTTGCCACGATGCGTACACAATGGAGATTTAATTATCGTAATGGCCTCGGTGCGTTTGACTTTCCGCGTTTGTACTCCCCCTCCTTCCCCCTTTTGGTACTTTTGGTACTTTACGATCGACTTGTCCTTCTCGACACAGGTACACGATTTTTTTTCGAAGAGAAAATAAAATCTTGAATCTTGCTTTATATTATTATTAATTATCGTTGTTGTTATTGTTGTTGCTTTTTCTCGATCGATCTTGATCGATTCGACCCTTTGATTTGCAGGACCGTTGGAAATCAGGTGGTGATGGATCCGATGCTTATCTGCAAGAAGACTAGGAGGTTGAGGGGCAAGATGGCGGACATCTGTCGCAAAGAGCCTTCGCTGCTGAAGGAGATCGCGAGAGGGGTACAGGTCGGGACCAAAGAATGTCAGTACCAATTTCGAAATCGCAGATGGAATTGTACCACAATCAGGAGATCCCTCAGGAAGATCTTGTTGCGCGGTAAGTGGCGGAATTCGAATTTCGAAAGTCTTTGCCTCTTTCTTAAATTCAATTAAGAAGCAATGTTCGAATTTAAATTTAAGTAACTCGCACGTTACTTGTTCGCTCTCGTGGTATTTAATGAAATGTTTTCAAATTAAATCGGTACCCAAGGGAGGTATATAACGTCAATCGCTCTATCCAGGACGAGACTGTCGATGCTCGATTACTCGAGTTTACCGTCGAGAACACGCGCCATTACTTTCAAATTAACCTCGATGAGGCTATCTCGACCGAGGGAAAGCCGTCTGGACGAGCGGTTTTTGTCGAGACGGTTGCGTAACTCCCCGTTCCATTAATCAAATAAATTATTTACGCACACGTCAAAATTGTCACGATAAACGTTTATGTTGCTCCTCGAAAATCCGTGAAGATATTAACGTTCCTCGGTAATTTCTTCTTCTTCTTCTTCTTCCTCTTCTTCTTCTTCGACTTCCGTTTTGTAAACAGATTTCAATTTAATAATAATAATAATATTAATAATATTAATAATGATACTTTATTACAGAGTTACTGCTTTACACGAATTAAAAAAAACTCGAGTTAACGCGAAACTGTGCGTGAAACAACGCGATCTCGGTTAGAGCTAATTTACGAGCTATTTTACACAATAATTTCGGTTAAATACGTTAAACTCAATGAATCGATCGAACGATCGATTATTTTATCTTGAACGGAGAAAAGATAATATATAATAAAGTTTTGGAATTTTATAAGATAGCAATTCAAAAGCCGCATTTGATTTCATACTCGAATTTCATACGAATGAACAATTCGTTTCGTGGAACTTCTTCTCAGCCGTTATCATCGAGATACGCGATCGGCGAGGGAAAGAATTTGTGGAAGATGATCATCAGGATTCCGTGGTATTTAGACAACCATGAAGATAGAGCGCGTGAACGGTTGCCGAGGTAAATGGAACAAATTGAACGGGGCGGGCAGGGTCGATCGAGGATCCCCCCCCGTGTCCGTAGAAAAATTCTCACGCGGTTGAGTTAGCGTGCGCATTCGAGAAGAGACGGAAGGAGGAGGAGGAGGAGGAGGAGGAGAGCGAACCTGTCCGCGTGGCTCGCTTAGTTACCCGTCCGATGTATTAATTTCGGGTGATCGAGCACGACAACTAAATCGAAGACAGCGTGTCCAATAGGCCGAACTGCTCTCTAGCCCTCGCTATCAGATCGGTACCTTTTGGTAGCCTGACAGATTGACACTGTTCGTCGGATATTAGTGGCAATATGTTCCCTTAATTAAAGGCTTCATTTCTAGGGAGAGGACCGTCCTCGAGGACCGCGTGTCTTCTTTCCTCGTCCTTTTTTTTCTCGTCCTCTCCCTATCTCTCCTCTCTCCATCGAAAGATTATACACGATCGATCGTATCGATCGTGATTCCTGGCGGTTGCCTCTCGATGCGATTCGTCGAGCAAGCCTCATAGCTACGAATGGAATAGCCGAACGATCGATGATCGAATTATATCCGACACTGTCGGCGATGGCTGACAATCGGTGTTCGCTCCCTCTAAGATTGCCGAGATATATATAT
>NW_006264009.1:378775-379271 GCF_000469605.1 Apis dorsata
CGCTCGGGCTCGGAACGGGTGAGCGGGCAACGGGTTAATTAACTCTCACGGGGCGATATTTGCTGGCCGCGATGTTCTTGCCACGAAATGGAATTCGCTGAATCGAGTTTCGATGCCGCACACGGAGACGCGTCGAGGCAGGTTAATATCGGTGGAACTACCGTCGTGGTCGTTAGGTAGGGGAGGCTCGGAGCAGGCAGGGGAACAGCATCTAATTTGCGTTTCACCTGGCACTTACGAGCTTCCCCCGTATCCCGTAAAAGACGATACAGCGTCGTAAAGACGACAAAGTCCGATTGCATTATGCTTTCCCGAGAAATCATAAAATTAACCCGGTCGAACGATCGACCGTGCTTTCACCGCGGTCGAAATTTCTTTACGCGAGATTCGTGTAATCGCGCCGCGTTCACGAAACGTTGTAATTACGGGTGGCCGGTGGTCGCAGTCGACACGGATTACAAGCCGGCCGGTGGCCGCTCCCGTTTTTCTCCGACCG
>NW_006264009.1:379478-384150 GCF_000469605.1 Apis dorsata
GGGACGGGGGAAAGGTCGAAACTGCAGGTACGCGGCAAACCCCTGGGTGCATTATTGGAGGATGCGGATCGATGACAGAGGCGGCGATGTGTTAACCGGTCGTTTCGGGTGACAATCCTCGACGTGGTCATTTATCTGCGACCCCGGGCGAGGACAGCTCGCCCTGGGAAGTCCGTGGCCAGAAATATATACGACTTTTTTTCCAATCCACTCTCGACTGTATACCTTCCTATAGGTATATATAACGATGATCCTCGTATTATTACAAGAGAGCGAGATAAGATCGTATTTTTATTCGAACAAATGTCATCGCGAAGCGACAATAGATTCGCAAACCAAGGAACGGGAGTCAATGGTAGTTAAAAGATTCGAGAGTGATTTTTTTCGAAATTTCATCTGCTAGAATTTTTCATCGAGTTAAGGAGCGTAAGTAAGGTATAAAGTGACGTTTGCTCGACTTTTCTCTCGTGATTGAATCGCATCCAAAAAGAGAAAGAGAAACAAAGAGAGAGAGAAAGAAAGGATCGTAATTGGAGGTTGAGATCGAGACCGAGGGATGAATCGAAGGCGATAACGGACGAAAAAATGAAAGAAAAGAAAAAAGAAAGAAAGAAAAAAGGGAAAAGTTGGTGGGAACGTATCGGTTATTCGTCGATCCCTCCTCCCTCTTTCCGTGGATCAGAGAAGCAAGGAAAAATTCCTAACGGGCGAGCGTAGAGAGAGGAAAGGCGAGGTGGAAGGCACGCTACCGGCGGCGCCTATCTTAATTCTCGATTGACGTTTATTTATCTGGCGACGTTTAATTTTTATGGGCGCGATCTGGCCGATAGGTTAGACTCGCAGGTAGCTCCCGCTGTGTGGTCCAAGTTGAGAAAAGATCCGAGGTTAGACTGGTAGAACATTGGTGGACGAGCAGCACCTCTTAATTGAGGGGTGCCGCGTGTCGCGATAAGAAGAACACGGGCGTCAAAAACCCGTGGAAAGAGCTACCAGGGGAAAGGAAAGGAGGAAGGAATTTATTGCGCAGCCACGATGCATTCGTTCGTTTCGGTATCCGCGGCCCTACGATTCCTCCGTCTCGATACCATGCGCCCCTTGGTCCGTCCCGAGACCAAATTAAGAGAGTGGTTTTCTTCGTTCACCAGGATTCCGTTCACCAGATATTACCCAGCCTACGAGGGAAACCTGCCTCCTCGGATCAACAAATTGCTCTTTCTTTCTCCCCGAAGGGGAATCGGGGAGGCGGAGTCGGTTACGGGACGATTTTATTCCATCCTCGTCGGAGATCTCGTCGAAGAGTTGGTTCGAAACGGGTAAACGACCGATTTCTCGAGAAATTCTCTTATCAATTAGGATTAATACCCGTTTGAATTAATAGCATATAGGTTATAACGGAAAATTTTCACAGAAATCGCCAATCTTTTCTTCTCTTTTCGTGCTCCCGCGACTCCGATACACGTACGGTACACGCACAGGAATGTTTGTATATTCCGATTGCCTCGGAAACATTCTTTTCGTCGATGTTTCTCGGCTCTAACGAGGAAGCTCACCTTGGCGCGTTAATAAACTCGAGCCACGTTTCGCGATTATTCCTCTCGATCCTCGTTTTCGCAATGTTTCGTCCACGATAATTACCGTGTTCTATTTCGATTCGTCCGAATAACACGGAGAGATTCTTGTCGGAATCGTTTGCGAAGGTGAACTCAAACTCGTCGATTCATCGATGCGATAAGTAAACGATTATCCGAATAACCTGTTCGCGAATAAGCCATCGCGAGTACTTCTCCCTCCCCTCCCTTGATCGAACCAACGAGGAGGAGGAGGACATTCAAAGTATCAACCTTCTCCCGATGGAAATAAAGAAAATGGTTCCCGTTTAATAAGACGGCCGGTCGACCAAGACGGGTGGTCCCCAGGTGTGTTAGTCTCGTCGTATCTACCTTTCTCGCGTCATTCGTCTCCCTTCTAGCCTAGCCTAGCTGTAACCAAGTCAAATCGTTTCGCGAACAACACGCTCTCTTCGGCCTCTACCTCCTTTCTCTAGCCCGAGGAAAGGTTTGTGACACGACACGGAGACAAGATGAAACGAAACGAAACGAAACGAAACGAAACGAAACGGGACGATAATGAGCGAGCTAAAAGCGATTTAGCGCCATGGCGCTAAGTGTTTTGTCGCCTCGCGAACTCGGTGCTAACTAATGCGGTTCGCAGAGGACGCACACCGCATCGCGCCTCTCACCTTTACCATTTTCGATATTCGTCAATTTACCATCGTCTCTACACACACTGCCACACACGTCGTTGCTTACCGTTCGAGTTGCTCGTTTATTAACATCGGTTTTCCTCCATTCCTCCGCCTCGCTCGTTTAGAAACGCTTCGCGCAGTTTGAGAAAGTTGACATTTTTATTTCGCGAGAGCTACTATACGGAGAAACAAAATTTTCTCTCCGATCGTTGAATCTAGACATTCGTTGTTCGGATTGTATCCGGAACGTATCATTTCCCACCATTCATTTTTTTTTATCTTTTTAGTAGGTAAGCTAGTTTATTACTACGTGGAAGAATAATTTTCAATTTTTTTTTTATTTTTTTTTTTTTTTTTGTTGGTAAACTAGTTTTTTTCTTCCTTGAAAAAAAAATTTTAATTTTTTTTTTTTTTTTTTTTTTTTTTTTGCATAAAATCTTTAACGATCCTCGCAATCCTCGCGCCAGACAACTATTTCCTGTCAGACTTTGTAGGTTACATTCACTTTTCAAACCTATGCAATACTTTGTTACCACAGAACCGATTAGCGAAATTTACTACCAATATATCTGTAATATATCCTTGCTCGCTCTCGTCTTTGTGTGAATTTAAGATGAAAGCAAACATTGCAAAGATTAAGAAGAAATAATTGTACGTTGCATCGTATATTCCTCGATCCTCGCTCGAATAAATTCACTTTTCCCGTTGACCTGGATAGACGACATTTCTCCTCGAATTTAGTCGTTACTTCTTTCATTGTTCGACCAATTGCACGGGATCCGGGATCGACACGGTGCGGAGAGGGAAACGAGGTGGGTCTGCGGTGGGTCCGAGGAAGAACATTTTTACGATTTATCCATGACTCTCCAACAGAGAGGTGGTGGCCGCATACCCGGCACCCTCGCCATAGGAAACGACAATACACGAGCCATGAGCGTCGATTACGAGAGAAGCGTGTCTTCGAGTTGAATAGGGAAAACCCTAATTTTTCTCGCTTCCAAGCGCGGCCAAGTACCCGTTCCTACGAACCAAATTGCCCGTAACTAAAGTAACGCCTCTGGGTGTCTACTGACAGCCGGAACAGCACTCTTTCTCCCCGTCATCGTCCACTCTTTTCTCATTCTTGACGCTTCCCCATTGTCCGCGTTCACCAGTTTTACCAGCGGCACATACCGATCCGCCTTCTTCGCCACTCGAGATAATGAAAAAGATTCACAGATTATTCCATCACCTATTTTTCTCGATTACTCGCTTTCGTTCCATTATCTTATATCTCTTCGTTGCTCTTGTCCAATTGCCCAACGAATCAAATTCTCTTCCCTTTTCCAAGAGAATGTACACGCGACACGATCGATTCGCGAGACCAATAACGGATCGATCCAACTTTCCCAGGGGACTGTACTCCTCTCGAAGGAGAAGAGGAGAAGACGCGAGGCCGGTATTTCCCACAAAGGGTTGACAATAGCAAACAGTTTAATGTCCCGTACGTTTATTGTATCTCGGCTACCGTGGGCTTTAACTTGGATCGGTAGCCGGAGAAAGGGTGAAAGGAGGCGAGGAAGAGAGAGAGAAGGCGAAGGGAAGGAAAAGGAGATCGGAACACCGGGACAGATCTGTTATTCTGTTAGACTCTGCCCGTTCGCCGGTGACATTTGAATGCTCGGTCGATTTTACGTTGGCGAAGGGAGAACACCGAAGGAAGAAGAAGAAAACGAGAACTTCCATACCCTCTTGGCTTCCTTCTCTCTTCGTTCTTCCACCTTCCTCGTCCCCCTCCCCCTCCCATTTCTCCATTTCTTCCCTCGAAACGTCCATCTTTTCGCTTTTCCTCCGCCAATTTTCCTTCGATCCTCGACGATCCAAGAAACGCCGCTACGATCTATATCCTCGGTCGCGATCGAGAAAGAGACGGAGAAGGAGGAGGGAGAGGAGGAGAGAGGGAAAAAGAGAGAGAGAGAGAGACGGATAGATAGAGATTCGCCGTAATTACCGCGGTATCTCGGAGGGAAGAGGCTGCTTGGACCGCGCGCGGGGCGACGACTGGTGTCGAGCGAGGAAAGGAGCGAGACAGGAGAGGAGAGAAATTCCTGCGAGAGAAGAGAATCCAGCGGTGATACGATGCGCGGCTCAAAAATTCCACGGAATCTCGGGAAAAGGCGAGTGGTCGTTGCCGCAATTGGTCATTGGGCGATTTTTGCCGGCATTCATGCGTCCGTTCCCCGTGTATTTATTGGAAAGGTTTCTCTGGTACGATCTGGTATACACGGGGGTTAACTAAACGCCGTGCCTCTTTTCTCATTCGATATTCCTCTCTTTATTTACGGGACGCATCCCGGTGATTTATCTTCTCCCTTGTCTCTCCTCGTCTTCCTTTTCTCTCCCTCCCCACAGTTTCTCCATCTCGTCGCGCACGCTCCCCCCCCCCCC
>NW_006264009.1:384529-388485 GCF_000469605.1 Apis dorsata
GGGTAAACGCGGCATCCGGTCTCAACAGCGACTCGATTCGATTCAAAACACACGCCGTATGCGCATAAGCGATTGGACGCGAGAGACGGGGCCGATCTATTGCGCGCGGATCGGCGCATCCAACGCGATAAATCGCGACCCGGCGAAACAAATCACTCGGCGAGACCGATCGATCCTATCTTCCCGCGTCGATCCCTCGCGTCCGCGACATAATTCCTACAATGGCGGCGAACCGTCGCGAATTACACACTTGCATAATCCATCGAATCGATTAATCACCGACCGAGATTGCCGGAGATTTGTCGCGTAACCACGATTCAGCTTCTCGCTCGGAACCCGCCACCACCGTCCAATCGATCAACCCCTCTCCTCCGTTTTGATAGCGCCAACAAATCGTTCCTTCCACCGATACTTTTTAGCTCGCGTATCCGTCGTCGGTTATATCGGTTATATAGCCGCGTTTCAACATGTTTCGCCGAGTACGTCGTAACTTCGATACGTCATCCGTTTATGGGGAACGCGTCGATACGAGAGTCGGTTGAATGCGTTTCATCCGTGGATAAGAATTACGGATGTCCCGTTAAACGATCGGTGTTGCAAAAAAGGACACCGCAGCCTCGTCGTATAAATACATATCACCCGATGAGTCCTCGTCACCCTTATATAATCGACAAACGGATCACCATTGACCCGAACGCGACTGCGAATCACGATACGACGACGATAACGACGGCGACAGATCATTCCACGGACCACGTCTGTCTCTTCTTCGTTCCTCTTTCTAAAGCTCTTCGAAAAAGCTAGATCGAACGGTGTTCTCTGACGAGGCGAAATGCTTCGCGAGTAAACGCGAAAATCAGAAGTGACGCAAGAATAAGGGGAGTCGGAGAGGAGGCGGATATAAGAAGAAGGAGAAAGAGGAGGAAGAAAAGAGGAGGAGGAGGAGGAGAAGAAGAAGAAAACGACGACGACCACTCGCAATTAAACACGGCGTAAGTCTCGCTCCGAGGATAATGCCCCGGAATGCTGATAATTGGCTGAGCCGTCGGGGCGACCCGAGACGATGGGCGCTCCGTGCACCTGGCAGCACGGCACTGCAAGATCATCGGCTCGCGATCCCTCGTGTCTAATTGATTCCAAGTGATTTATATTACCTGCTTGCTCCTCTTCGCCTCCAACATTCCCAGCCCTCCATGCTCCTCTATCTTCTCTCCGCCACGAACGCTCGCTCCATCTTTGCACGAATATCGAATCCTTTCCGATTCGTTCGCGATCCAGGCTCGAGGATCTCGGGTCGAGGTCCTTCTGAAAACGAGAAGAAAATGGATCCGGAAGTGGAGACGAGACTCGACCACGATCCAGTTGCGTAAAATCTGATCTCGAACGAGGGATCGCAAAGGAAGGAGGCGGAAGAGCGAAGGAAAGAGGAGAGAGGAGAGAGAGAGAGAGAGAAAGAGAGAGGAGCGGAGGGATCGAGATCGAGCGGACTGGAGGCAAAAGGCAGGTAGCGGAGACGCGGAACACGGTGAGGGAATACAAGCTCGGAGGCAAGAAGCGAGGCAGAGGGCCTTTCGCTCTCCAACCTCGATATCAGATCGCTCGTATAAAACTATCGTATCGTTTAAATACGCACTGAAAGGTGAGGCGATGCATCGGAAGATACGCGGGCGGTGGCAGGTTGCCTCTCGTTCCGTCCGTCCGTCCGTCCGTTCATCCGTCCGCGTGTCGATCCGCGCCGAAGATACCCGGCTGGAATCCATGGGAACCACGGCGAACCGAGCTTAACGCGTATAACCCCCTTCTTCTTCCCAGCCTCGCGCGCAGACCCAACAGCCACCGCACACCGCCACCGTTCCTTCCCTTTTCTTTCTCCCTCGCTTTCCCCCTCTCCCCACAGTTCCACCCTTTCCATCGCCGCGTTTCCTCTCGCGTTTTCTTCCTCGCGATGTCCTCCGAGATTTCGTGCCGCGCGGCATTAGTATTCGCGACTGGTTTTCGCTTAAACGTTCGAAAAGGATAATTGCCTCGCGGCGTGGAAACGCTTCGAGTGCACCGTTCGATTCGATCGAATGCCCCGACTCCACCGATTCCCCATAGATACGCGCGCTCCCGATACTTTGACGGAGAGCGAGCCGATACCGCGCCCGCGCCTCCAAAGGAATCGGTAATTGGCCCCGCATTCCGCCTCCCGATTATAAGTTAATCCGTTAACGGACCACGCGGAATCGCGAAATTCTATCGGTTCTCGCGCGAGAAAGGAGCGGACTCCCTGGATCGTGGAAACTTAGGAGAGGAGAAGAGAACGGCGAGAGAGAGAGAAAGGAGGGTGGGAGGGAGGNGTTCTGGATACGCGGAAATAAAGAAGTGGTTGGGAGGAGGAGGGATTTGCAAAACCCGGATGCTCGGACAGGTGAGAGACAATGGGTGACAGGGAACCGTTGGACGGAGGCGGTGGTGATCTGCCGTTTTGAAAAGGGGTGGAACTCCGGCGTGCATTGTCCGCTTAATGATGGAGTGGAGACGTGACAGGTGAAACCGAATACACACGCCACCGAAATTCTCCCCCAACAGTCTTTTTCAGAGCCTTTCGACGATCGTCCACCACTTCGAAATGTCGACCCTGTCGCGAGCAACTTTTGCACGCTGCAACTCCGTGAAATTCTTCCGCTTCTTCGAGGACGTTCTTTCTTTCCAAAGTCTGGCCAGGATTTCCAAACGGAGTCTTCTTTTTCTTCTTCTTCTTCTTCTTCTTCTTTATATTACGAATTATATTAAATTCCGTTTCCGCCTATTCAGCGGATGGATATTCGATTAATCGACTTATCTTCCCTTTGCAATTACCCTGTTCAACGTAATCCGATTTCATTCCTCGACTTGGACGATAATCCGGCGAGAGAATAGATATTTTCTCAGGGTCGGAGAGATAAAGGACGAGAGACGTCTAATCGATTTCGAAATCGATCCGATACTTGCAGATACCAGGGAGACGGGTTTCGTGAACGCCATCACCGCGGCCGGGGTAACATACGCGGTCACCAGAGCCTGCACTATGGGACATCTCGTCGAATGCTCTTGCGACAAGATGACGTCCAAAGGTAATATTTGCTTTTCAATATATTCTTTTGAGAAATCTGGCAATGTTATCGATCTCTAAATCTATTCCTTTAGCCCATAATTCTTCAAACGCGTTATTTGTTCTCTCCTCTCTTCTTCCATTTATTTTCCCATCATTTCGAGCAATGACAATTTTTGGATGTTCTCGCGAATGACACAAATTGCACAGGTAATAAGCTCGCCAAATTGAGCCGCACCGTCGAAATGGAGAAGAGTTTGCCGACCGAGGGTGACTGGGAGTGGGGAGGTTGCGGCGACAACGTGAAATTCGGCTTCAAGAAGTCGCGAGACTTCATGGACGCTCCTTATCGAAAACGCAGCGACATCAAGACTCTGGTCAAGCTGCACAACAATAACGCCGGTCGTTTGGTACGCAACTTTCCTCCCTTTCTCTCCCTTCGAGATTCGACCAACTTGGTCTACTATTACTACTACTTCCGTTTTTTCTTCTTCTTGTCTGTCCATATACCACCGACAGGCCATCAGAGAGTTTATGAGCACGGAATGCAAGTGTCACGGTCTCTCCGGATCGTGCACGGTTCGAACCTGTTGGCGGAAAATGCCACCGTTCCGGGACGTGGGGAACAGGCTGAAAGAGTCGTTCGACGGCGCGGCCAAGGTGATACCGAGCAACGACGGGCACAGCTTCATCACCGAGGGGCCGACCATCAAGCCGCCGGACAGATTCGATCTGATTTACAGCGAGGACTCGCCCGACTTCTGCAAGCCGAACAGAAAAACGGGCTCGCTGGGTACGCAGGGACGACGATGCAACTCCACCAGTCAGGGAGTGGACGGATGCGAGCTCCTCTGTTGCGGCAGGGGATACGACACGAGGGTCG
>NW_006264009.1:388674-390950 GCF_000469605.1 Apis dorsata
CAAGGAGAAGATCAGTTGCGAATGTAGATTCCGGTGGTGTTGCGAGGTCACTTGCAACACTTGTCTGGTCAAGAAAACCATCAACACGTGCCGTTAAATCGAATCGAATTTTCTCTACTTATTATATAATAATAATTACATAGACACTTGTAATATACGCGTCGCGCTGTCGAATGTAGTTTGGATGCTCGATTAGTAAAACGCGTTCGATCGTTTGAAACACGTTTCGTTTCGTTTCGTTTCGTTTCGTTTCGTTTCGTTTCGTTTCGTTCCAAGCTTTCCAAGTATCTCTTAATTTCTTCGTTTCGAGCGTTTCGCGCTTTACTCGCTCGCGGCAAGCGAAACGATCGTCGCTTTTCTCGCTTGTTGCGTCGACCTTTTGTCGTCGCACCGCCTCTTTATCATCTCTCCGTCCCTTATCTCTCAATTTCTCACCCACTTCCTCCCCCTCCCCATCTTGCGCTTGCGTTCTCCGCGTTTTCTGTAAATAAGACTGAATGGACGAAAGTTTATATTGTGCAGCGTGAAATGCGAATAAAAAAAACGTGTATCCCCGGCCGAATTCTCGTTAGTTACTCTCCCACAACCGTGCACCACAATCGCACGATCTTCGAATAATCGATCGTTCGATCGTTTCAATCGTCGTGGATCGTTGCTTCTTCTTGGAGAGGAGAAGCGCAACGAGGGATCAAAGGGGATCGAAGCTTTTTCTCTTTTCTTTCTTTCTTTCTTTCTTTTTTTCTTCAAGGTAAGTCGAGCGTCTCCAGCAATCCGTACGAGAGAACTAGAAACAAAAGGAATCGTGATATAGAAAAAGTTGGAGCGCGTGATCGGAGGATGTGAAACGGTGGACGGCAAAGGCGGAGAGGAAATCGGCGAGACGTTAGGAGGCCTCGTATATTATCGCGTCGTGTAGAACACAGGCTTTTAGCTGTAATTCGACCTTGTACACGGGAGAGGTCGTGCAAGCAATAAACAACCGGTGTCTACATCTCCTATAAAATAGTTTTACGACCACACGGGAAAGAGTGGAATTTCGCATAACCATAAAGCCGAGGAAGAAGGCTCGCGCCGTATCGCGACACGCTCGCCACGTTTCGGCGATAGCGGAAGCCATAAACCTCGTGAGAAGAAATCTTTTTTCCACTTTGACAACAACTCTCGCCCCATCCTTTGATGGATCGTGTCCGTTCGTGGAACGTGAAAATTAACGCGTCCGTCTTATTGTACGAGAGTAGGATTCGATACGATTCGACTCTACGCTCGTTCGTTGCTCGATCCCTGTTCTCCGATTCAGCTACGATGATTTGGTTAGGAGGCTATCAAGTTGTAAAACGTTGACGCGTACACGCAAATTTCTCGATTCTGTTCACGAAACGAAGGAGGGAGAGGGGAAGTAGATGGGGAGGGAACAGAATGGCCGCAATAAAAAAAAAGTATCTATCGATGGATAAAAAGATCCATCGGCGAAGGACAAACGTTTATATTATTCGTATCGTATTCGAACGTCCGAGTTGTTCTTCAGCTTCTTCGAGCAATCGACGACTCGATTTAGGGTTTCGAGTTGACAAAATTGACACGATACGATTTTACGATTTCTCGAAAAGGAAAGGGTGGAAGGAAGAGCGTGGATGATCGCAAACGAGGCGAAGGATAAACGTAGGGGTGGATGGAGGCAGATACTGGTGAGGATCCTCGAGGGTCCTCGAGGAGAAAACTCGTTGGCAGGGGTTAAGTAAAAAATTTAGGATCGCGCTTACACCCTTCAATTTAATACGTGACGCGGCAGAGAGGAGAGCACGTCGGAGAGGATATATACGTGCGTGCGTGCGTGCGTGCGCGCGCGAGAGGAGAGCGCGTAAAGGTCTCTTAATAGAGAGGTCGACCTCTGGAGGGTAGGAAGGTGGTGAGCTGCAATTAGCCCCACCATCCCGCACCGGCCGGCCCGTCTCGNCTCGATTAGCCCATAGCCGAGAGATTGGTCTGCTTTGAGCCGACTGGGTGGTCCAACCGGGGTAATTTTCAGCTGCCGTCCACGTTCCCCTTTGAGGGAAAAATGGCCCCCTTCGAAATTGGTCGTGGAGTTACCGACCGCGTATCAACCGAACCTCGTATCCCCGGACTTTAAATTCTCTTCGTTTCTCCGAGACGCGCCACAACATTTTTGCTCCTCCCGTTCCTCGCGGGATCTTCCGGTGGTAATTCAATTTCGCTCGACATCCGCCGATCCGTGGCGGTTATTACGGCTTAATGAATACATCGCCGTCGAGGAGATG
>NW_006264009.1:390973-393873 GCF_000469605.1 Apis dorsata
TAAGAGACGCCTACCTCGGCCGGACGCGATGCTCCATTTAACCCACGTTCGTTTGCCCCGATTACCGCTTTTATTTATTATCCGGATATGACGCGATCCGGCGACATTGTTCGATATTGGATTTAGCGCGCACGATATAGTTTCTCGCGACAATGAATCGTAAAAGAGGAACGAAGAGGAAATGAGCCAAGAGGTTGCGTCGTCCACGATGGACGCGGCGAGTGAATGGACACCGGCGCACACGCGAGTCAACCAACTCTCCCACGAAGAACGATCATTCGGCACCGTTCCTGGAACGATTAGACGCGGAACAATGGGGTCCGCGGAACGCACGTGGGTCGTGACGCGCGACAAAACCGCAAAACGCGACCGTGATTAATCGTCCTGCTCGCCTTCCAGAGAGGCAGAACCGAGAGTGCCGTGTGCCGGCAACGTGCCCGTTGCTTGTTCTCTCTTCTCTTCTCTTCCTCGTGCCCCGTTCTCGTCCAGATCCTGCCAGTTGGCGCGTTTCTTCGTTTCCCTTCCAACGGCCGCGAGGAGTTGGAAAGTAACGACGATACGAGGATATCGTGAATGGATGGACGGTCGAAAGGTTGGAGCACAACTCGTTCGAGACACGCGTACGTTCAACTTTTTTCCATCGCGAGGGTCGGGTTGCGAAACGCGCTTGCACTTCGGCTGGAGGAATCCGTGAAAAATAAAGAAGCGTGGAAAAGAAGGAAAGATAAAGGAAGGGGTAAAGATGAGGGGGGAGAGGAAAGAAGCTGGAAGCTGGTCCCTGCTGGAACACGTTAGACGGTGCAAGTTGCAAGTGTACAGGGGCAAGACATGGAGGCGCCGGAGGTGGTCGGTCGTTCGAGCCGGCCGCGCTGGTCCGACGCCAATATTAATTAAACGATCCCATAAGCGCCTAACAAACTGGCTGTACGTTAGGCGGTTTATTGGGGTCCCCGAGCAGGACGTTAAAATGTTCCAATCTTAATTAGGTAGGTGTTTACAGGAGGATAATTCCACGGGCTTTAAGCCGGTGCACCGTTTACCGTTTCTACCGGACGCGGGCCACCGGCCGCGACGACTCCTCTTCTTCCTCCCTCCTCCTCCTCTTCGAGATATTCTTTGAAAAGATATTTCTCGTCTACCTTGCGCGCCCTTTTCTTCGACCAGCTCCAAGGACCAAGGACCGTGGTCACGGAGGTAGGTGGAGGTCGTTGAAATCTTTACGGTTCTTCCAGCTTCTTGGAATTTCTTCGACCTCCTCATCCGTTCTTTCCCTGCATCCCTTTCTCCCTCCTCAATCTGGTATACTGGTCTTGCGTAATTAGCCACGCGTTCCTTTTTTCTTTCTTCTCTCCCTCTCTCTCTCTTAAAGGGCTAACGCGAGCAGAAGGGACGAGCGATCCTCGCTCGGAATGCGCCCCGGATAAGCTTTCCAAGTCTTCCTTCGTCGCTCTTCGTTCCCGCTCTTCGTACGACGTCCGTAATTTAATCTCGCATCGTTCGATTTTCACCAGACCTCGGAAGCGCGTTCGTTGGTCGCGCTCGAACGCTAATTCGCGTCGATTCGAGAAGCATTTAGAAGCGTTTAGCGTTCGCCTCGCGATACGCTCTTCCGCGTTCTTCCTCCCACCTCCTGTTCCGTGGTTAAAACGAAAGCGGGAAATCGCGGTTCTCGGGGCGCAACAGGCCGCGAGGCGTTCGCCGTTCCTCGATCCTTATCGCGCGGGATCGACGCGCGGTTATAATTCGATCCGCGCGCAAGGATTTAAGCGGATCGCGGAAAATCGGTTAAGCCAAGAGCCGTTTCGGCGATAGCCGCGTAGAACCGGAGGAGGGAAAGGAATTACCGTCGCGGGGAACTCGTAATTTTCCCTCGGCTCTCGAGTTGGGAGAGCCGTGGTCGTAATTATCGGTCGCATAATATCGGAGAATTTATTCGAAAGAATTTTTACGAGAGCAGGAGGAATTTCGCTTTATCGGCGTAACGCTCTTTCACGGGAGAGCGAAGCCTCTAGGCTAAGCGAGGGGTTTCGAACTCCGTAACGAATTCAGCTTCGTTTACCGTTTCGTTATTCTCGACTCTCTTACTTTTTCTGCACTTTTTTAAATCTATTTATTTATTTATTTATTTATTTATTTGATGGACGAATGGGATTTAAATAATTGAACGACAGTCAATTAGGATATTATAAATGGAGAAGTATTTGTATTTTCAAACCGAGTTTGAGAAACGTAGATCAATTCGATCAAACGAGTTAGAAACTCCACTATGGGATGGGAATATGAGATTTAATGTTGCTTTTAATTTTTTAACGGATAATGGGTAATTTTGTGCCTCGAAGAGTTAAACGCGTCATCAATCTGTAAATTGCTCAGCTTACAAGTTAAAATCGATAAATTGAAGCTTGTTCGAGTTCAAGAGATAAAATAAGAACGAGTTCGCGCTCCATCGCTTGAGCATATTTACTCTGACGATGATAAAATAATTATTCCTCCTCCTTTCTTCTCACGAAAACTTATTTACTCGACTCTGCCCGATCATCCGAGCGAAAATCGAAATCTTCTTGATCCTCGATCGCGTATCTCGAAATCATTATCGAAAAACACTTTTCCCCTTCTCGTGTCGTTTTCTAGGGCACACGAAGGAATCGCGGCTCGAGATTCAGCGAGATTCCGGTGGAAATCGCGGCTCTCCACCCGAGGAGAAAGAGCGGAACGAGGGGGCAGAGGCAGAGCGGCAGCGGGACGATAAATATCTCTGTGAGGTCGCGTTGCGAGCACACGACATTGTGGGCAATGGTCGTAAAGCGATGTGTTGCCGAGCCCTCTCGGCCCTCTCGACCCTCTCCACCCCGCCCCTGCGCCGCTCTGTTCCCGATGCCAGATTATACGCGCTGGACCGT
>NW_006264009.1:394101-395678 GCF_000469605.1 Apis dorsata
ACTTCATCCGCGGGGCGCCTCTGATTTATCCTTATTAATAAAACTTTAAAGTGCT
Source organism: Apis dorsata (assembly GCF_000469605.1). Taxonomy (NCBI): domain Eukaryota; kingdom Metazoa; phylum Arthropoda; class Insecta; order Hymenoptera; family Apidae; genus Apis; species Apis dorsata. The sequence goes on from NW_006264009.1 coordinate 394,157, forward strand.
GTTAACATGTGCCGGAGGGTGGCGGTGACGGCGAACGCGCCGCAGAAACCGAGAGAGAAGGAGCGGGAGGTTGGGACGACCGGCTGCCCGACGAAGGAGGAACGAGCGGCCCACGACCGGGCAAGTATTGCGCTTCCTCCACGCTCCGGCTACAATTTTGCCACGATCTCGTTTACTTTTCCATACGTTTAATCCGTGATAACGTATTCCCTTTAAAATCGATATCCTTCGAACGATATAAATGTTATTTCGCTTCGAAGAAGCAAATACCCTCGAAAGTTTGCCAAGCGAAGAGGAATAAAGGAGGAATGAAGTATCGAGTCGATGAAACGGCGACACTTCTTCTCTATAATTTCGAAATTTCGAATCGTCGGAATGGAAAATTTGGAAAAATTGGGGCCACAGAAGAAAGAGAGTCAAAGATCTTGCGAGAAAACTCGAGGATCGGTCGAAAGTTTCTCGGGCGAGTTGAAGCACGCATGGGCGCACAGCAGGGAGCTTGAGACTGCGAGAGTCGAGGTTCGGGGGGAAAGGGGACGGAATGGGGTGGTCGGGGTCCCCGGAGGAATCGAGCAGCGCCTCGACGAGATATCAGGCATTATTAAAAGTACATAAACACCGCGAGGTAAAACGCGAATTATGGCCGTGGCTGGCTGTGAATTAAGAAGGGGCGACGATGGAACGATGAGAGCACGAGATAAAGAGAGTCATCGCGGACTTGCGCTACGCATACATACCCTTCTTCTCGTCTTCCATTATTCTTCCAAACTTCTTCTATTTCCCTTTCTCTTTTTTTTCCATTTCTTTTTTTTCTTTTCTTTTCTTTTCGTTTTCATTTACTTAACCGCTTACGCGATAATCGCTTTTATCCCAGAAGAAAGTAAATACGGAAATAAACGGAAAGGAAAAGGAAAGTGGAAGATTATTTACTCGGAGCTGCCTTTCGAAAAAAAAAAAACAGGTACACCGAGGAAAGAGATCTCGTATCGTGTCTTGTTTGCCGAGGCTAAAATATGATCGCAATTGCGATCGATGGCTAGATCTTCTATTCCGTTAGATCAGAAATCGAAGTGTACGGTCGAAGTATCGAGGACGAGAAACAATCGATTTCCGTTTGGGAGAAAGATCGATTATCTCGCGAGACATTCCGCGAGATGCGTCGATCGACTCGGCGACGATCAAGGGGGCGCGGATCGACGCGGTAACGAGAGGCGACGTCTCAGAGTTTTCGGACAGCGGGATACGGGGGATAAGAGAGGATCCTCTAATGAAGCCGTTTTCGTGGACGGACCTACCGTTGTCTCGTGGGTGGGAGCGAGAATCGTTCCTTTATCGCGCACGGTCGATCTCAGATCAGACGTTTCAACTCCGTATATCCGCACGATCGGCCATCGATCCACCATCCAACCTCGAACGTAATTCACGATCTCCCGTCGTCGTCCGGTGGACCTCCTCCGAGTCTCCGCCATTCCCGATGCCCTGCCGCGCCTACGATCTCGATCTCGTTTCTCTTTCGCGTTCC
>NW_006264009.1:395693-397154 GCF_000469605.1 Apis dorsata
CGTACTCGAGCCACGGACATCCACGCGCGTCGATCGAATTTCCGATCGTCCGAGCTACGAAAGAAAGACGGATGCCGCCGCCGCGTTGGTGTCACCGAGTTTTCGTTTCACGGCCGATCATTTTTCTCGGTCCGAAGTCGGTGGTCGGTGGTTATGAAAATCCAAGGTGCGGCATCGTGTATCGTGCTTGTCCCCGTGGCTTTTGGCTCATGTCGCGCGTCCACCCACGATCGCAAGGATATGGATGCGAGCAGTTAGGGACGAAGGGACGAGCCCCGAGACGCGGTTGAATCATCTCGAGCACGATCCCTGAATTTCTCGCGAGGCGGACGTTCAGACGTTATTTTCCGGTCCATCGAAAAAACATGAGAACCGATAAAGGGAAGGGGAGGAAAGGGAAAGAAAGGGAAGGGAAGAGAAGGAAAGGAAAGGGAAGGAAAGGAAAGGGAAGGAAAGGGAAGGGCAGCGATAGGGCCCTTTCCCAGAGCGCAGGTGCGCTTACCCGGTGGGCCTACTAGGCTCGAAAGACTAGAGAACGTTTATTACACAAGGACCGGTGGAAACGGTCCCTCCTCCTCTGAACGACGCGTCGGTCCCATCTCATAAACGGCCCCGTTTTACGATCCCAACGGTGGTTTTCGCTGCACTTTTTGCCCGTTGCTCGCTGAAAGCTTACCTACCGGTCGCCAACACGAGGAGAAGGAGGAGGACGGGCCGAGAGGCTGCTCTCTTTCTCTCTCTCTCTGTCTCGTCGTTCCTTCCCGATGGAACACCTACCGCGATAATTACGTGACATTTTGTTTTGCGACCGCAGGGGATTTTTTCCTCGCCTCCGTTCCGTTCCGTTCCGTCCTCGCGCGTCGTTCTCGACTCTCGCCGAACTATTCGCCTTCCGCCCAATCTCTCCTTCGATCTCCTTCTTCCTTTTCCGTTTGCGTCGAGTGGCGCGCGAGTCTATCCGTTCCTCCGTTTTAATTTCGGTTATTATCTTTAAATTATCTAGACCGCCGACGATTAGCCTAATTTTTATCGTTCTTTGTCGGGTAAAAAAATTTTATCGCGCTCGACACACGGACTACTCGAACACCGAGATCGTAAGGCGGGGAGAGATCGAGGAGGATCGTGGAGGCCGACGGCGATGTCCGTCGATTAACCTCGAATTATCGTCGTCGATTCGTAATTACCGGGAAATAACTCAATAAGGGGCCGGTGGATTACGTGGCGCGGGTCATCGATAAAATATCAATTTCGATAATGGCCGGTGGTGGGTCGGAGAGGATCGCGCGAGAGCAACAAAATCGAGGGGAAGAGAAACGGTCGAGGCGCGAGAAGGGGAGAGGAGAGGACGATTTTGACGCCTCTCCTTCGCGGCAGCCTTGCGGTGTAATTACCAGGCTCGCGGAACACGGCGGTGGGTCCTCCAGGCCTTTGGGTCCTCTTCTCCTTCTTCCCCCCCGCTCT
>NW_006264009.1:397726-398602 GCF_000469605.1 Apis dorsata
CTCTTTAATTTCTCCTCTCTGCCTTTCTCTCTCCGCTTCGTCACCCTCGATCCTTCTTCGACTTTTCTTCGACACTCTTCGATCGAATTTTCGCTTTCCTCTTTTCAATTGGATCACGATGAATACGATGCGTACATCCGCGAACGAATCAGGAGAGATTCGTTTATATATTTTCTGGAGTGAGAACACAAAGAGGAACAGCAGATATCCGCGGAGTCACCGATTCGAGCGGTGTATGCTAATTTACCAGGAATCCCTTTTCTTCTTCTTCTTCTTCTTCTTTCTCCTCTCCTCCTCCTTCGTCTCCTTCTTCTTCTTCTTCTGTTGCTGTTGCTGCTGCTACCTCTCACGCTTCTTCTTGTTCGTCGAACGTTGGACAGAAGAATGAGTCGAGTCCTCGGATGACCAGGTGGTCCCCTGTTTGCGCGTACACACCCGAGTGCTCTCCACTTTTTCCCTCGCTTCGTCTTCGCTCCCGATGATCTTGACGTCGAATCGCTTTAGCTAAATAAACCCGATCTCCGGCTCATTGTCCCCCTCCTCTCCTCTCCTCGTCGTCGCCAACATATCCCCCGCTCGGTCGTGGCGGATCGATCGTAAAAACGCGCGTATCGTGAAATCGGGATCGGATCGGATCGAGGGGGGGCACCGCCACCAAAGGGGGCGGAGACCGACCTTTCGTTTTGACGCCTGAGCGGATTCTGCTCCGTTGCTCCCAAGATATTTCCAATATCGTAAAACCATTAATTACCCAGAGTGGACCCGGAGTGTCGGTGTGTATCGGCGCTCGCTCTGCCTCCGAAACCTTTTCCTCCCCCTCGTCCACCTCATCTGCCTCCAGTGTCGGCCGACTACTTAGGTGGCCGTCGCTGACCG
>NW_006264009.1:398664-399393 GCF_000469605.1 Apis dorsata
TATTTCGGCGTTTTTGCTCGACATTAATAATAACGTCTCTCGATCCCGGCCAGTAGTCGCCTCTCCCTTCAAGAAAAGGCCTCCTTTCCTCCGTTTCACTTCATTAACGATCTCGCTTTCCTTCTCGATCGTTCTCGCCGATGATCACGACTCCACCAATTATTAATCCAACAGGGAGAATCGGATCACCTCGCGAAGATTCATCCGAGTGGCATTCGCTGGCTCGCTCGCCAGCGAGAGCAACAACAACAACAACAATTGCTTTAATCGTCGTTTTAAAAAGAGTGTGGACACGCGAGAGTGGACGCGACGATTCGCGTGGAATTAACTCGATCCTCGATTGTCCGCTTCTGCGAACGGGAATGCGGATCGTAGATGGAAGGACGAGGAGGGTAGGCGAGGACTCTTCCTCGATACACGTCACGGAACCCGCGAATTCCAGCTCGATACCGGCGGACCTGAATGCTGGAGCGAGCAACAGGGTGGTTGGGGGAGGCGGGGAGAAGGGAGGGAGAGATAAAGCTAGATAGGATAGGAATCTGGTTGTCGATGAACGCCTCTGAACACGGTGTACGGGGAATCGCGATCTCGTGCTTTCGTTCCCACAGTCGGCGGGGACGTGGATTCCGTAGGAGATTCCCTTTGCTCGTTCCGCGGAAGACGGCCAAAGACGGCAAAGGGAGCATCGGAGTGCGCGGGGGGCAGAGGTGTGTGCGAGCGGACGCGCGC
>NW_006264009.1:399632-401027 GCF_000469605.1 Apis dorsata
GGAGGAAAAAGAAAGAGAGAGAGTCCTATAACACGCCAAAACACCGATAATTCGACCGTGTGGTCCCGAACGTCAGCCGATATTCTTTCCCACGAATGGCCCTCGGAAAGGACGACCAGATCCAGGACCCGCCAAAAGGGATTCCTGCCATTCCGAGCCAGCCTATGCTCCGGCAAACGCGTTCACGACCCACCTTCCTCCCAATCGCAAAAACGATAAATTAGTTGATTTACTCGCCCGTTTTTTATCGGAAATAATTCCTCCCGAGGACGAGATCTCGCCGGAGTGGAAGATTAGGGCAACAGGAAGCACGCCGTACTTCTTCGTCTTCGTTCCCCATCCCTTCTTCGATCTTTTTTTTTTTTTTTCTTATTCGTACAATCTCTCGTCGTTTCCTTCCACCACCACCTTCATCACCGTAATCGTTTATTTTAATCTCTTTGCTTCTCTTTGGCTTCTCTTCTCCCACTCCCTCTCTCTCTCTCTCTCTCTCCTCTCTGTCTCTCCTCATTTTCGTTCCTTCCTCTCGATCGTCGTTTCAAACTTTATTTTATTCATCGATCGTCCGCCGTTCGTCGAGTTGCAATTTTTTTTTTTCGATAAAGGAGTGTTTCTCTTTATAAGGAACGCATAGTACGTTTGCGCGTGTAAAGGGTAAAGAGAAGTAGCGAAGTACGGAACGGTGGAAACGGATTGCGAGAGAAGTCGCAAGTGGAGCGATAAAATCGGGGAAGGAAGGCGGGCGAAACGGCACGCGGCGCGTCGTGGCCGATCACACGCGCGTGGCATCCCTGATGGGGCCCCTGTTCACGGTGTGACGCGAGCCCGTGTCTCTCGGGGGCCCTCGATTGTCAACCTCGTGGACTGAATTTCGTATTCGCCGAGCATAATGAGCTCTCTCTCTCCGCTCTCGAACGAAGACCGTGAATCTTCTCGCGAGACCGTGAGAGAACGTCCGATCCATCGGTCACATTTACTCGTCAGGCATCTTTTTTTGGAAACGATCCCCGTTTCCAGCTAACCTCCGCGCTAACAGTACACGCGTACCACTACTCCTTGACAGCTTCTTTCTTCCCCTCTCCCTCCCCCTTCCCTCCGCCAAGCCTTCCAAATGGCTTCTTTGGCCGTGCGAGATCGATCGATAATTTTTTTCCTTTTTCATCCAACGGAATATCAAGGCGAAAGGCTCACAATGTTTCGCGAGATCGAAATCGAGAGGCACGGTGGTCGAAAAAGTCGAGCGAGCGAGCGATCCAGTGTTGTCGCGCGGAGATCCTCGAGAGATGGAGATTTCGGGATTTAGCAGGATCCCGGCAAGATTCCAGAGCGCGGAACGAGCCGCACGCGCGTGACGGTATGCGTAATAATAGTAAAACCGAATGAATCCGCAGCATA
>NW_006264009.1:402477-406151 GCF_000469605.1 Apis dorsata
TTCGCCCGGTGAGGAGTTATGAAGTCGTCCACAGCCGGAGAACCAGTTGGCTATATTTCGCGAGGATAGGTCCGCGCGGTGGTACGCGGTGATTCGTGCAACACCACCCGGACGAGGGGACGAGATCCACCGTCTTTGACGACGCATCCGGAGATCCGGAGAGACAACAAGAATGATGATGCGTCGACGAGTCCTTCAACTCCTTCGTAAATCGTCTTTATTTTCATTTTTTTTTTATACGTCCATTCTTTTATAAATTACAAAAAATCGTGTAAAAAAAAAAAAAAAAAGAAAGAATCCACGATTCGCGTACAATTACCGTTAAAAATCATCGTTTTCTCGCTCGAAGTTAGAAATGTCGTCATCCAACGCTGGATGGTTAAATACGGTTACTTCCAATCCTTAAATCCGTGTGGGTGGATGATCGCCGCACGTGATCGAAAGTAACAGCGTAAGGAGCTAAGGGAGAGAGATATGTATATAAAAATAATTTACTCGTACCTCGTTTCCATCTCACCAATGTCGAATATTTACAAATAGGGGGCGGGGGGAGACTTTTCGCGCGACGCTTCGACGGGCGCGATAAATATTTCGAAAAATATAATATATACATTTTACATATAAATTTATATTCATTCGTATGTAACTAGTCTACGCATATTATATACAAGTACGCGATCCGAAGGATCGGAATAAATAACGAGTTTAACGAATCTCGCGTTCGCTATTAAAAAAAAAGGGGGCAGAAAACAAATGACGCGTGGAAATTTTCGAAGCGCCATGCGATGTTTCGGAGAAAAAAAATCCGAGAACAAGAGAGAGAACATCGTATGTACAGTGAGACCATTTTTCAAAATTTTTACATCTAACGTTCTAAGATTACGATCGCGATCCGATAACAATCATTCTCACCGTCTCAGTCTTTAGTACGCGTCCGTGAACGTCGTAATAAATATACGGTTTCAATCGTTTCGCGTAATACTGAGAGACAATACAGGATGAGGAGGAGGCTCCGTAACGGCTGCGTCGCGGGATTCGCTCGATCCGGAGACGCGAAACCGAACGCAGCGTCGTATCCTTCGTGCGTAGAATCGCATGGATCATCTTCTTCTCTCGTCGACAACGACGAAGACGACGAAATTGATTCGGGAAACGGCGAGTGACTACGGAAATATATCCTTCGCCAGGAAGGAGGTAGTCTCTTCGAAAGAATGGAAATCGGGAAGATGGGGAAGAGAGAGAGAGAGAGAAGAGAGATAGGGGGAACGAGAGGGAGAGGGAGAGAGGGTAGTGGGTTGGCCTAGAGACACGTGTGTATCGTCTTCTTGATTTTGCAGAGCTGACACTTGACCTCGCAACACCAGTGAAACGTGCAGGCGCATCTCTCGACGACGGTCACCTCTTGCGTTTTGTAGCCTCTGCCGCAGCACATCAGGTCGCAGCCGTCGACACCGATACTCGTGTCGTTGCACTGTCTACCGTGGGTGCCGAGAATGCCGAGTTTCGGGTTCTTCTCGCAGAACGGGGGTGAGGGTTCCAGGTAGACGAGGTCCTTCGGTCCGGGCGGCTTGTGCTCCGGGTTGTACGGCTTCAGCTGGAAGTTGTACCGGTGTCGACGACCCAGACCTTCTCGATGCCCGTGCACCGAATTGCTCGCCGAATTGCTCACGATCGCGTTCCCATTGCCACGCACCCGGTCCGAGTTGCTCACCATAACTCTGGACGCGCCGTCGAATCGATCCTTCAGGTTGTCCCCGACCACGCGAAAGTTGGGTAGCCTCATCCAGCAGGTCTTCACCGTGCAGGAGCCGGACATGCCGTGACACTTGCACTCCTGCCGCATCTCCGAGGACACGTGCTGCGACATACGAAGCAAACCACCTCGATCCTCTCGTTCTTCTCTTTCCTTTTCTCCCCTCTCCTTTTATCGCCGCCAAAGAAACTTACCGCTCTACCTGCCTCGTTATTGTGAAGATTCATCTTTTCGCGCAGATTTCGACCGCGTTCGCCCGTGTCCACGAATTCACGGGAGAATTTGAAACCGTAACCGATGTTGTCCGAACAACCACCCCATTCCCAATCGCGCGTGGCGGATGGTGGTCGCGATTGGTGAGTATAGTCGCAGGAACAGGACTGGATGCTGCCTTCGCTGCACGCTCTCGCGATGCTGTGAGTCACCGCAGCGCTGGTGATGGCGTAGATGAAGGCGGTCTCTCGACAACCTGTAACAAAATACCGTTACCGTTAACTCGGGTTACGATTCTTCTTTTCATCTCGTTCGTCGCAAAAGTATATCGTACCGTTGATCCGGCCAAGAGCGGAAAGAAACATCGGATGGAGGATGATTCGTAAATTGCGGCGAGCGAGTAGAGATGTCGGAGGAGGAGGAGGAGGAGGAGGAGGAGGAGGAACGTCTCAATCGTTCGCGTGGACTACCTGCGCGCGCGCGAAATCCGCTCCGCGCAGGTGTGGAGGGAAGCCGAGAGGATGTATGCGAAGGAAAAGAAACGTGGTCCGATGGTTGGAGCGGAAGACAGAGATGAGCGGTTGGAGCGAGAGCAGGCGCGACCTTAACCCCGAGCGGGCTGACCCTCGAGAGGCAGCTCGACCTTATCTGCATAAGGCGCAGGTGCCTGCCGGTTCCTTTGCAACCGACCGCCCGACCGACCGAAGGTATCTCACCGCCGAGCGAAAGGGTCGTTTCGCCAATTGCCACCTACGTGTATGGTCGCGGAGATAACGGAAGGTTATCGCTCGATGCGTCACGATTCCCGTGGTCGTCGAACGGAAAGGATGGGTCGAGAGAGATGGCTCTTCTCTTCTTTCAACTGTGGGACCGTCGAAGTAAGACGTCAAACCGTCGTGGAGCGTGAGGAAAAGGGAAGGAACCGGTATCGAGGGACGTAATCGACCGCGTCAAATTTCGGGGCGAGAATTCGTCACGAGTCGTTTTCCGCGCGCGAGCAGCATTGAGACGCTCGGCAGCATTCGCGTTCACGCGTTTCCCGCGCGAACCAGAAAAAGCGCTTTCACGCCGAAATGCGGTAAGAATGGAAGGAGAAAGGGAAGTGAGCGAAGGAGAGAAAGGAACGATTTTTCCCTAATCCTCCGAATCCAAAGACCGGAGGCGAAAACGGTGGTCGATAGATCCTTTCCAGGCTGGAGGTAAACCTTACGAGGAAGAGGCCGACGGCGAGGGAACGCAAGATTTACGCCGTTCCACCGCGTTACCGCGCCGAATCCTCGAGCTGTCCTCCTCGAAATTTCATCGGTTCCGGATATTATTCCTCATCATCTCGGACTGCCATGACCGAAAGGATTACACGGCTGGTGGGAGTTTTTCTCGCGAAAACGCCCGGTTCTCCCCCGTCGTTGTTGACGATGAAATCATCTCGCGCGTACTCCCTCCTCGTCGCAATCGTCTTCGGAGAGAGCGTGAGAAGACCGCGCTCCACGATCGCTTTCCTCCACGATTTTTTACGATAGTCAAACAGTCGGATGGTCGAGATAAGAGAGACGAAGTCGAGTCACGAGAACGGTATTCGAGGCGAAAAATCGTTATCGAAAGAGCAGAGAGAAAGGAACGTAACTTCTCGATATTTCCGATGTTTGTTTGTCCTCCTCGCGGGCTTGGAACGCACACACGAAGACGAAGACGACGACGACGACGACGA
>NW_006264009.1:406570-410975 GCF_000469605.1 Apis dorsata
AGAAAACGCAACGCACGGATCGCACGGAGGCCTCGCGAGATTCGCAGTTTACCGAGCAATTAGACGGATACGGAGTTCTCGGCTCGAGAATCCACGCGAGACCAACACCTCGAAACGATGAGCGCCGCAGGGGAAAGGAGAAAAGAAGAAGAAGAAGAAGAAGAAGAGGAAGGAGAGGAAGGAGAAGGAGAGCGAACGAAACCGAGGGGTAGACACCGATGCGGTAGGTGGCTCNGCGAAATGATTACAGGCCGCGAACCTACTCACTACCAGCTATAATATCGAGTACAAACGCCTCCAAAAGTATCGCGGCGTACCTTCGGTTTGGACACGCGCGGGATATTTCTGCCGCTCGAGTATCGTCGAACGGACGTTACCGAATTCAACCGATTTCGTTCACGGTCGGGTGGAATTAAAAAAAGAAGAAAAAAGAGATAGAGAGGAGAGCGAGGATCGTGAAAAAGACGGGAAGAAAAGGACGCACGCGACGAGCGTATGTAATCGTACGACTCCCCTTGCATAATCCGGAAACGACCGTTTAGGTCGCCGCGACGACCAGTCTGCACCAGATCTCCTCTCTCCCCTTTCCCCCTCTCGCCCTCTGCTCGATCTTTAAATAAGAGTACACGCGAACATTACGAATCGTCGATAGCGATCTGCGTTTCCCCTCGCGCGCGCTTACACGAGCACCGCGTAGATCTAATCTCGAAGATCTCGCTCGAAGACAAAAGATGCGAATTGATTAAAAGAGAGGGAGAAAGAGAGAGAGAGAGGAACGAGATCGTGATCAAAAAGAGAAACTGATCTTCCTCGGATGTTAGATCGAGAAGCGAATCGTAAAAGGGCGAAAGATCATGGCTGCTTTCATTCCCATATGCGTCTACATATATCAGAATTCTATCAATGACACGATTTACATTTCTATCGTGAAAGATTTACAAAAAAAACGATCGAGAATTTGATCTCGATCGAGATACAGCTAGATAACAAAGATAGAGAGAGAAGATATATTGGAAGCGCGTCGATGCGTGGCGAAGCGCAAGGGTTATGGACAGCGATCTCTTCGTTATTTTGTATTCCTATGCTTTTTTTTTTTTTTTTTTTTTTTTCAGTTTTACTAGCGCGATAAGTGGCCATATGGGGACACCGAACGTAATAGGGCGGGAGCGGGCCGAGCGAAAAAGCTCGGCTTACAATCGCCTCGACGAGATCTAAAAGAGCCGCAGGGGAGCCAGAACTGGTACGAGAAGGTCCATTATCAGGTTGCAAAACATACATCTGGTCGGTGAGGGCACGTGCCCGGGGCCTTCGGACCAAGGGCACGCCCCTTTCGATCCCCTCGTTCCTCTCCACGATCCTGATCCTTCTTTCCCCTTCACTCAATTCTATCTCCCTGATTTCCGCTACAACCCTCCGCGCCAACACCCTGTTGTCCTCTTCGAATAATCTTCCGCTTCGAGCGTCCCTCTTTCTCGCCACCAAGAATTCGATTCTTAAAGATCTCGAGATCTTGAGATCTTTCGTCTTTCATCGAAAATCAAGCAGAGATGAAATATACGAAGCGAACACGTTCGATCGAAGATAGAACAATATCGTCGAATTCGTCGATTCTTGAAAATTCTCTTGACATTTTTCGTCTTACTTTCGAAACACGCATTGAAAAAAATAAAAAGAAAAAAGAAACGTCGATACTAGTACTCGTTTCGATGATCTCAATTCCACAACTCGGTGGGAAAATTAATCACGGAACCGTAATCTAATTACGCCTATATCTTAATTACACGGTCGCATACTTAGCTTTTTACGGTGCTTCGCAAATCGATCGACTAACGATAATACCGCGTTGAAATTAGATCACTTTGTATAATAAGGTTAACTCGGTGAATTCGCTCTGTTTATCGATAACGATATCGCCAAATCGATATATACATATATGGCCAGAGAAAATCGTTTCTTTCGATGGCACAACTTCCAAAACGATATTGACGATAACGGATAAAGCTCGAGATCTCGACGAATTCGTGGGTCCGCGAAATTCAAGAAATTCCGCTCAAGAAGTTCCTCATCTTTCTCGTCTTTCTCTCAACCTCCTTCCTCGAAACCTCGTCTCCTGTAAATCTCTATCGGGAATACCGGTTGTCGGAGACGACCACGGACAATGGGCTGTTTTTTGGGAACGTGGAACGAGTCCACCTTATGGTCCGTTATACATGTATATATGTGCGCAGTTTTATCGCGAATCTCGATTCTTCTCGACTTCTAGTCGTGAAGTGGCAGCCTCGGAGAGATTCGAGGCAAAAGAAATAAAATGAAACGAAATAAAGTAAAATAAAATAAAATAAAATAAAAATATTCGGCCTTCGCAAAGTTGTTCCCTAATTTCGCGAGTATCGCTAGGAACGAAGGTATACGTATATATCTTTCGACGTCAATTAGCGAAGCTCGCGCCGCGCTGATAATTTTCGAGCGGCAATTAACGAACCAGATGATTGGTCGGGGAGTAAAAAAGCAGCGGAGAAAGAGAAAGGAAATCCGATGCTCACCTCTGTCCACGATCTTGCCGAACAGATTTTTCCCACGGAGGAAATTCTTGGTGGAACAATTCCATCGACGATTGCGAAACTGATGTTGGCACTCTGCGATCGCTTGATTCGCACCCCTGGCCACGGCCATCAACACTCCTGGATTTTCCCTGGCCAACCTGCGTTGCTTTCTCCTCAAGGTCGCGTACACTGTGGGATCCATGTGAAGGGAGGCTGGAGACATTGGCAAAAAATTGTTCGGCTCTCCTGCCTTCGCGATTCCCCTGGGAAGAAAAGTCGACCAAGTCGGTCCGTTTAATTTCTCGTCGATCGCAACACAGATTATCCTCGCGTGTTTGTTGCTCGATGAAAAGAAAAAATGAGAGGAAAAGAAAAAAAAAAGAAAAAAAAATAATCGCGCTAAATCATCCTCCCTACGTCTTTCTTCCGCGTCTCGAAGAGAATCGAGTCTGGGAGGGAGGAGTCCGAGAAGAAGGCGGCAGACTCCGCGCGAAAGACGCCCTTTCAAACAAGGATCGCGTTAACGAAGAGTTTTGACAGCGAACGATACCGGTGGTCCCCCGGGGGACTTGGCATTCCCGTTTCACCACGATGATACCTTTATCCCTCCCGTATAATAAATCGTGCGAAATCTCTGGTTCCGCGATTCACAATCGGTAAGTCGTACATTGGCATTCGTCGTGCATTCGGTCGACACTAATTTGGTTTACGCGTAAAAACGGTACACTCCGAGAGTTGGCTCGAGAGTCGAAGGAAAAGAGAGAAGAAGAGACAACAAGAGAGACTCTTCAAGAGAAGAGAAAGAGAGAAGAGAAGAGAAGAGAAGAGAGGAGGAAGGGGGCAAGGAGCGCCAAGGAGAATTAGTTCGAAAGACGAAACTGGTTCAACAGTTTCGGTCAACGGTAGCGGCGTATATATAAATCAAGCTGCCGCGCGAGTTCTGGCTGCGAAAGAATTCGCGTCTCGATCGATCGAGCGTCGCGCAGAAAAACGCTCGAGAGAAAGAGAGAGAGAGAGAAAGAGAGAGAGAGAGAAAGGGAGAGAGAAAGAACGGCCTCTGCCCGCGCCGTTGTCCATCCGTGAGAAGAACGTGCAAACTTTTAGAGAAACGTTTCTCGAGCGGGATCAGGAATGCTTCGAGATCGGCGGTCGACGATCCTCGCGCGAAGACGAGGATTGATCGTTTACGACTGCTTTGCCGCTTTGCTACGCGTACGAGAGACGCCTCCCGTTTGGTTATTTTTCCTAGTTGAGAATGGGAGCACGTTCTACGCGGCCTAGAGCTACGTCGATTCGAAAAATAGCTCGCGCCCGCAGGGATCGGATCTCTCGTCGCCGCGCATAATAAACAGCTAATCACCGTTCTCCTAGAACCTCCGTCGACGGTTCGTTGTCAACGACTCGCTTGACGCCTAGCAGAGACAGTCGAGGAGGAAACCGACCGCGAAAAGTCTAGCCAGCTGCGACCGAGATTTCTCGTTGACACTCTTGCGCCCCGTATAAATAAACCGAATCGCGATACGTACAAACCGCTCGTAAAATCGACCAACACCAGCGGGAACACCCCCTCCTTTCAACTTGGCGATCACGCGATGAAAATCGAACTCTTCTCGGAGTAGCAACGAATTTGCGAATTTTCCGTTTCGTCGCGTATTCAAGATTCGACGAGTACACGAAATCGAGGAATCTCTTCGGCGATGCTAATCGAAAGATCGGGGAGCGCGTTATTTGCAACATCCCTTCCCGCGATCGTCTCTTTTCGTCGACGCGCGAAATTCTTACCGTACGATCGGTCGACGAATCCGCGGGTCTCGAGAGCTCGAGAGCTCGAGAACTCGAGAACGCGAGAGCGGGCGGGCGGG